>NC_090184.1:27037228-27088060 GCF_024679245.1 Pseudorasbora parva
TGTCAAAGATTTTTAAAGTATTTAGACTATGGCAAGTACGCTTTATCCTACTTTTTTCATGCATAAATGATTCAAGATTATGCATGCAAATACATACATTGGTCATGTATTGTTTTGGACCCTATTTACATCTGTAATTGAAGTTGGATATCAATATGTGAAGATGTAGACAGACTTAATTTATATCCTTATCCTGAAATAGTTAAAATGGGAATAAGGTTTCATCTCCATCTTCAGTTCCACAGCATTACTCTCTGTCAAACATCCACAGCTGTAAATGTATGTGAAGCACTTTATCACTGCTGAAAATTTGATACTGGTCCAATGTTTTAATGCAGAGCATGGAGAAATACATCAATAGCACAGTGAAAAATGCTAGATTCCAAAGGGACTTTGTGTGTGTGTGTGTGTGTGTGTGTGTGTGTGTGTGTGTGTGTGTGTGTGTGTGTGTGTGTGTGTGTGTGTGTGTGTGTGTGTGTGTGTGTGTGTGTGTGTGTGTGTTGTACTTTAAGAGATTGTGCTCTATATCTAAGATAAAGCTTGACACAGCAGATTACACACATCATGCGACATCTTCAAATCTAATCACACAGAACTATGACTCTTTCACACACACACCATGGACTGCGTGAAACTGTCATTTCCTTACACTACAGGGCTGTTAAAAGTAGCTTGAAAAAAAGGATGGCCTCCTTCCCTTATTCTGTAAAAATCTTTGCTGAGCTTGCTTTTTGGAAATTGTGCTTTCTAATCAGTTTGAGTGTGGCAAGAACATGGTATACTTCCCTCAGTCGAGATCTAAAGCTCTGATCTACAGCTTTGAGAGAGAAAGAGAAGGGCAATTCACTTTCCTTACTCTCTTCCTGTGGGAGTCATCTGCTTTACGCTGATGTATTAGGGGTTCTGGTGTTGTTGGGAAGTGAAGACGCTCTGCGGCGTGTGTATGGGTCTCTAGAGTCTGAGGCTTTGTGATGTGAAGTGGGTCAAACAGGGCTGTTACTGGGAGCAGTCCAGATCTCCGCTGGGGATTCTGCTCCCAAGGCTCAAACACAATGGCTAGTGCGGCTAATACTGCAAGCTGCACATCGCTAACACTACTAATGCCACTGTCACAGGGTGTTTTGGTTTTGGATGTTTCATGTTTTTTTAAGTTTATCATGTTCACTGTCATGTTCTGTCATGCACTTCCTGGTTTCGTCATGTGGTCTATTGTCATGTGATTCCATGCCTTCATGTGTTCCTGCCTTGTGTTCCTGTGTCATGTTGTCATTGGTTTATGGGTTGATCATTGTTCATAGTTGTCCCTTGTCTTGTCATTAGACCTTGTGTATTTAGCCCTCATGTTTGCCATAGTCTTTGCCGGTTATTGTATGTATAAATCTGCTGTTGGTGAGGGTTCAAGTCAAGTCAAGTCAAGTCAAGCCTTTGTTTTACGTTTATGTTTGCATTTAACTTGAATTAATAAACACTGCACTTGGGTTCATCAACCTTGCCTTCCAGTGGATCCTGGACTATTACAGAATAACCATCCTTCTACAATGAACCCAGCAGTTTGCCTCTTGTGCCTCAGACAAGGCGACCGATCCATCAAGGATCCAGGGTCCAGGTCCGCCCACGCCTCAGGGTTCAGGTCCGCCCACGCCTCAGGGTCCAGGTCCGCCCACGCCTCAGGATCCAGGTCCACCCATGCCTCAGGGTCCAGGTCCGCACTCGCCACAGGGTCCAGGTCCACCCACGCCTCAGGGTCCAGGTCCGCCCACGCCTCAGGGTCCAGGTCCGCCCACGCCTCAGGGTCCAGGTCCGCCCATGCCTCAGGGTCCAGGTCTGCCCACGCCTCAGGGTTCAGGTCTGCCCACGCCTCAGGGTTCAGGTCTGCCCACGCCTCAGGGTCCAGGTCTGCCCACTCCTCAGGGTCCAGGTCCGCCCACGCCTCAGGTTTCAGGTCCGCCCACGCCTCAGGGTCCAGGTCCGCCCACGCCTCAGGATCCAGGTCCGCACTCGCATCATGTTTCAGGTCCGCCCACGCCTCAGGGTCCAGGTCCACCCACGCCTCAGGGTCCAGGTCCGCCCACACCTCAGGCTCCAGGTCCACCCACACCTCAGGGTCTTCCTCAGGGACTTCCATGCCCTCATGTGTTCCTGCCTCATGTTCCTAGGCTTGTTCGAGATCCATTGGCGCTGTGCACTGATCAGCATATGACATCAAAGTACAGTGAGAACGATTGTAGCGCAAACTACTCCTTATGCAGCGAGAACGATTGTAGCGCAAACTACTCCTTATGCTTTTGAATCTCTCTCGTGGTACTTTGATGTCATACACCGATCGGTCTGCGCAGCACCATTGGATCTTGAACAAGCCTCCTGTGTCATGTTGTCTTTGGTTTATGGGTTGATCATTATTCACAGGTGTCCCTTGTCTTGTCATTAGCCCTTGTGTATTTAGCCCTCATGTTTGCCATAGTCTTTGCCGGTTATTGTACGTGTAAATCTTCTGTTGGTGAGGGTTCAAGTCAAGCCTTTGTTTTACGTTTATGTTTGGATTTAAGTTGAATTAATAAACACTGCACTTGGGTTCATCAACCTCGCCTTCCAGTGGATCCTCTGTTACAGCCACACACTTATAATGCTGCTCATACTGTACTATACCCCGCTTACTCTACTGCTAATGCTCTAAACGTCCAAGCCATTCACTGCAGTTAACTAATACCACAAACAGTGACAGTGCTTATGTCGCATTGCTGACATTAATAATACCGCACACAACCACACAGTGTTATATATATTATACTACACCGCTAACATAACTAATACTGTACCACATAGACCTGTACAGTGCTAATAACACTGCAGAACTAACTTTAATAATACTGCACACAACAGTACTAAAAACACAATGTACTAAGTACTAAGTACTAACAGTACTAAGATTTGTTTTTGGTTAGTCAGGAAAGTTTTCTTAATAAAAATAAAACATTTGTTTTTTGATCCATGGAACATTATTCCAATATTCCCCTAATGTTATTCTAATTCTATGACAGATTTTATTACTATTTATCTCTTGACTTTTGACTTTTTATGTTATGTGTTGTTGGTTTTGGTTAGAGCAACACTAATGTAATTTTGATGTTCCTCTAAGTCATTGTAATGTTATTTCAACATTTGTCTAACATTAGAATAACATTATTCTTACTTTCCTCCTCCAATGTTATTCTAACATTCCCCTAACGTTATTCTAGCGAATATTCTCCTTACATCTTTCTCCTAACATCTATTCCGATATATATGTTAGTAAACATCCAGTTTATACTATACTGGGTCGGGGTTGTGCTGGATGATTACTGATGCACAGCGGGGAATTCTGTGAAATGAACACAGACGCTTAACTCAAAAATCTGTGGTAGGTTCACAGAATCGCCGAAAAATCCGTGATGGGTTCACGGAAGTGATGCCTATGTAAGTCAATGACAGGCAGCATCCTTGGTCCACACACGGATTGCCAGCACACATTTAATTACTTGCATATGTAAAAGTAGACATGATTTTATGAATATTTATAGCCTACTTTTATATTTCGGAGTAATTAACTCCACTCCTACCCTAAACCTACCCACTCAACAACAATATAACTTAACAGGCAAATACATGTAGACTGCGGTCACAGACAGTTATTTATAACTACAATATATACGACAATATTTGAAATGTATTAATATTCGGCAGATGGACTCGACGTTACTGATCGGGGATTTTCTTCACAGAAATCAATCGTTTGGCCTCGCAACACTTGGAATATTTGTAGTTTCTGAATAAATTGTGCCTGCAGTATCTGTGTATCTGCCTGTTATATCCTGTTTTTTATAATACACAAATGGGTAGGTTTAGGGAAAGGATGGAGTTAAGTGTTCAAAACGTGTCTGAATAAAAAGAAAATAAAATGATGCTGACTGAATCAAACTGATGAATATAAGGTGTTGGAACAGGGAATCCGTGTGTGGCTCACGGATGCTGACTGTCATTGACTTACATAGGCATCACTTCCGTGAACCCATCATGGAATTTTCGGCGATTCCGTGAAACTACCACGCATTCTGAGTTAAGGGTCTGTGTTCATTTCACGGAATTCTGTGAGATCAGGTTGGGTAAGGATATTGACCCAGCGGAATGAAAGATGGATGTATCGATGCCTATAATCAATCATGTCTTGTTTTTATTTGTTTAATTAATAAAAATAATCAGAGCACATCAACCATCATATGGAAGATTAGATAAGATTAAATTTGTCCATTGATTGGCTATATTTCACAGGGTACCCAGAAGCCAGATTTGACATTTCTTCAGCACCAAATAACACAATCTATGTTTTTTAAAATATGAAAATTATTATAAACACTTTTTTGACATAAAGTAGGATAACAGTATATTTATTTCTTACCAATTACACTTTAGCCTGACGTGCATCTTTTGGTCTGTAAAGAAAAACTTCTCGATTAAAATCAAGTTCTCTTCAATAAGGGGGCCAAATCTATCATTTAATTCCATCAAATAAAAAGACGTCTAGAATGGTGCAGTTTACACTTGATCACTTTGTATCCCAAAACGTTCTAACTTTATCCTTACGTTCCCCTTCTAACGTTCCCAGAATGCTAATCTAACATGATTTTAATGTTCCTCTAATGTTATTCGAATATTCCCAGCACATTAATCTAACATTTCTCTAATGTTATTCTAACTCTATGACAGATTTTATTACTGTTTATATTTTGACTTTTTATCTCATGTATTATTGATATGTTTTGGTTTGTAGCACATTTTCCTAATGTTATTTTAAAATTCCTCTGACATTATTTTAACGTTCTCCTAACATTATTCTAAAACTCCCAGAACATTCGTCTAATGTTATTTTAACATCCTGTAACATAATTTTAATGATATTTTAGCGTTCCCTCAACATTATTCTAGCGTTCCCAGGGAAGTTTGAATAACATTAGAGGAATGTTACAATACTGTTCTGGGAACGTTAGAATAATGCTAGAGGACTGTTAAAATAATGTTACATTAACGTTCCCAGAACATAAGACTGTTCTTAATGTTATCCTGCATCTCTAACACGATATAGAAACACTCTGCTGCTAATTTGCTTAATGAATTACTTTAAGTATTAAGTGTATAAAGATCTGGTCTGCTGCAAATACTTATTTCATAAAAGTGAACGTTTCATCTGGGTAAATTTTCAGTCTTTTATATTCTGGAATTTTCTGTCTATGCCTTTGATATTATGTTTAATGGATCTAACTCTCTCTCTCTCTCTCTCTCTCTCTCTCTCTCTCTCTCCTCTCTCTCTCTCTCTCTCTCTCTCTCTCTCTCTCTCTCTCTCTCTCTCTCTCTCTCTCTCTATGATGTTCAAGAACATTTTATGAAACGCTTTCATGGAGGGTTAGGTTCTCATAATGGAGGTGTATTCCCAGTTCCTCCACGGTCCATGGAGAGTCATTAGTTTACGTAAAGCTCTTAAATGTATCTAATATGATAAACAGAGCTGCTTTACCTTATAATCATGATCGGAACGCGGAAGTGCGGGCGCCTTGCGACTGTGTCCCGTCCCGTGATAAAAATCCTGGTGCTCGCGAGGTGGGTATTTGTGTAACAACCTCCCAGCAGTCGTGCTCAGCTCCACAACACTCAGTCCTGCTCTGCTTCATACTACAGTAACGTTAATAACCGCATCCATGAACATGATTTCTGCCAGTGTCCTATTTTCCACCGGCTGTGAGGTGCGCTCAAACTTGGCATCATCAAACAACACCTTTGTTTTGAATAGGCAACCTCTAGTGGACGGAAAGTTGCATAGTGCACCTTTAATTTTACTGCGGAATTGTTTGTAAATGATCAAGATGTATTTGCAGACATACTGAGATTAAAAAGATTGGACGGGCCAAGTAATAAAAAATGTATATTCCACCGAGGGTGGATGAGAGATTCATCATTGTGCTTGTTTGATAAAGACATTTAGCGAGCCCTGTGAGAGAATCATTCTGGTTACCGCTTTCAAAACAATCCCTCCTTCATGTAAACTGACAGTGGAGCAGAAGCTAAAACAAATCTTATCCAATCCTAGCCGTGGCCGTTTACTTCCAAGTCTTAAAGTGTGACTAAAATGTTTGTTTCATTGAAGATGGCATACGATTTAATTAACAATGACAGTATGTTCTCTGCACTATCATACTATTGAATACTATATGTGTCTATGCATTGTGTCTCAAAGCTAATTTAATGTAAAATTAGCATCAGTGACTTCAAGAGAATGAAGCATTGTATTATGTTTACTACAATCTGGTGGCCAACATATTTATATTTATATGTTCTTAATGTTATCCTGCATCTCTAACACGATATAGAAACACTCTGCTGCTAATTTGCTTAATGAATTACTTTAAGTATTAAGTGTATAAAGATCTGGTCTGCTGCAAATACTTATTTCATAAAAGTGAACGTTTCATCTGGGTAAATTTTCAGTCTTTTATATTCTGGAATTTTCTGTCTATGCCTTTGATATTATGTTTAATGGATCTAACTCTCTCTCTCTCTCTCTCTCTCTCTCTCTCTCTCTCTCTCTCTCTCTCTCTCTCTCTCTCTCTCTCTCTCTCTCTCTCTCTCTCTCTCTCTCTCTCTATGATGTTCAAGAACATTTTATGAAACGCTTTCATGGAGGGTTAGGTTCTCATAATGGAGGTGTATTCCCAGTTCCTCCACGGTCCATGGAGAGTCATTAGTTTACGTAAAGCTCTTGCCATGTGCATTTAGACCGGCTCCCCCTACCGAGTTATCTCTGTCCAATTACAGAGCCACCAAGGGGCCAATACAGGCATCAGCAATCTGTGGTCCTGCTCACACACATCCTCAGCAGGAAAAAAAAGTTGATTATGATTAAATAAACTTTTAACAGGTTAACCGGATTAACGATTCTTCCAAAACTGATGCTCTTCAAGACTCTCATTGAGCCTTTGATATATAAAAGTTCATCGTGATATCAAAATATCCTGTAAGTTTCGGAGCTGAAAACTAGTCAAAGAAAAGCTTTTATTAACACCAGGCCTTGAAAAGGCCTTGATCAATGACGTAATAGAACGGGGCAACTGCAACTCAACAGAAAAATATGTACGCCTGCTTCTGTAGCCCTGCCCACCGACTCGTGGAGCTAAACGGATAATAGTAACCACAGCAATAAACATGCTGAAGATAGCAAGATATTATGCTTTGCCTGGTTGCGAAAGAACAGAGTCCCAGCATAAGCTTCCTTCGGATTCTAATATTAGGAATGAGGGAATGTTTGTTTGCTTAAAGGTGCACTATGTAGTATTTTTGCAGTAAAATGTCCAAAAAACACTAGGCCAGTGTTATATATTTTGTTCAGTTGAGTACCTACAATATCCCAAATGTTTCCAACTTTTTGTAAATTGTGAGAAAATAGCTATTTTAACAGAGGACCCGGGACGTGTCAGCATAGTGCTTGAGGGAGTCGCCTATCAATTGCGTCTTATCTGCGTTAGCCTACCCTCGGTTTTATTTGGCAGAAGAGCTTTACTCTTTACAGTGTGAACATGTCACAGCAGCGCCGAGCGAACACACAGAGTAACGTCATAACATAATTTTAAACACACTTAAATGTATCTAATATGATAAACAGAGCTGCTTTACCTTATAATCATGATCGGAACGCGGAAGTGCGGGCGGCCTTGCGACTGTGTCCCGTCCCGTGATAAAAATCCTGGTGCTCGCGAGGTGGGTATTTGTGTAACAACCTCCCAGCAGTCGTGCTCAGCTCCACAACACTCAGTCCTGCTCTGCTTCATACTACAGTAACGTTAATAACCGCATCCATGAACATGATTTCTGCCAGTGTCCTATTTTCCACCGGCTGTGAGGTGCGCTCAAACTTGGCATCATCAAACAACACCTTTGTTTTGAATAGGCAACCTCTAGTGGACGGAAAGTTGCATAGTGCACCTTTAATTTTACTGCGGAATTGTTTGTAAATGATCAAGATGTATTTGCAGACATACTGAGATTAAAAAGATTGGACGGGCCAAGTAATAAAAAATGTATATTCCACCGAGGGTGGATGAGAGATTCATCATTGTGCTTGTTTGATAAAGACATTTAGCGAGCCCTGTGAGAGAATCATTCTGGTTACCGCTTTCAAAACAATCCCTCCTTCATGTAAACTGACAGTGGAGCAGAAGCTAAAACAAATCTTATCCAATCCTAGCCGTGGCCGTTTACTTCCAAGTCTTAAAGTGTGACTAAAATGTTTGTTTCATTGAAGATGGCATACGATTTAATTAACAATGACAGTATGTTCTCTGCACTATCATACTATTGAATACTATATGTGTCTATGCATTGTGTCTCAAAGCTAATTTAATGTAAAATTAGCATCAGTGACTTCAAGAGAATGAAGCATTGTATTATGTTTACTACAATCTGGTGGCCAACATATTTATATCCATCAAACTTCATTAAACTGCTACTACATCATGTAACAGCATAGATCTATTTTAACTGCTCTCTCTCTCTCTCTCTCTCTCTCTCTCTCTCTCTCTCTCTCTCTCTCTCTCTCTCTCTCTCTCTCTCTCTTTCTCTCTCTCTCTCTCTCTCTCTCTCTCTCTTTAATATTTCATTTTTACAGATAGAGCTGCAGATGAAGGTTCTCTTTCATCATTCTCTCTGAATACATTTAGTTTGAGAAGAGATGATACTGATGAGCAGCAGATAGAATCAAAGACGAGTTTGACTTCACTTAGTTCTCTGTTATTTCATCTTGACCTGACCTCTCAAGAAACATCAGAAGCATGTGATTTTAAAGCACTTTTTAAAGATATTCCTGTTGGAATGTTATGAAAATGACATTCACACCATCTCTGCAGAGTCACGCTTACAGTGAGCTGCTTATTTCGTTGAGATGTTATGTTGTACAATAAACCAGCTGGAGTATCGGCAGGGCAGGTTTAACCTGTAACTATGGAAACTGCGAGAGTGGTGTGTTTGCAAAGGTGTTTGCTTGTATGGGGTCGCTGAGAGTCGGTTCTGTCCTATTGCCATTCTGTCAATACTCTGCTGTCAGCTGGGAGCTCTAAATCCATTCATTAGTTTCACTCTGTGATTTCCTTTCCAGACCTCAGCTACCTATACACATAGCCAGCAATTCAGTTTATAGTGAATTCTCCAAGAAGACAAAAGAGAAAAGTGCACTGCAACCACAAACAAACAAACAAACAAATAAAAATTAAGAAAAAAAGAATTGTACAATATCTGAACCTCCTTAATACTAGCTACAAAAATGACTAAATTTAGTTTAAAAATGTTTATTTTATTTTTACTTAGGCCTACTGGAAAAACGTTTTGATGGCGTTTTTTTTTTTTTTTTTTTTGCTTGTTTCTTGTTTTAAGTATAAACATTACTAGATTTCCTGTTCAATACAAAAACTAACATTTTTGGCTACACTTTATTTTAAGGTGTCCTTGTTACAGACTTACACGTTTACAGTAGTACTATTATAGTAATATTAATTAACAATATGTATTTACTTTAGGGTTAGGGTTTGTAGATGTCCCAAAAAGAGACCTGCAGAAGTTGAGCGCATGCACATGAGCTGTAGTAAACAAGTAAACAAAATGTATCACATCAGCTGTGTCTGTCGTGGATTTATTAGGGTTATGATGAAGGTTTGGTTCAGGGTTAGTTACATGTATTTATTATAGACTGTAAAAAAGGACGTTGTATCGCCCGTAGATTTCTAAAGAAAACTTTTGAAACCCAAAATGGGTGGAGCCGGCCATCTTCACAGTCACTCTCAGATAACTGAAAGTGGGTTGATTAAAAGACAGCAGACAAACAGCCAGTGACAGCAGCGCCAATCCACCTGTCACTCAAGTGGCCACGGCCTTAATTATGCAGAGCTTTAAGGCTTAATATAATTGAAACGGATGAGTTATGAAAAAAATCACACCCCTCATAATATTTGTTTATGCTGTAAAGTTGGGCATTTTAACATGGAACAGATATGGAATTGACTGCACTTTTGAAGCCTGTCCCTATAGTGGCCGGTCGATGAATGGCTGTTTAAATCAATTCCCGTTTTGGATTCGAGAGAGAGAACGGAAGGTTGGAACTCGGTATTTATGCATAATTTACTGTTGTTACTCCAGTAAGTACATGTAACAGGGAACAAGTACTCTGTTTCCAAAATAATAATATAATGTGTTTCCAATTTTTTTTCCAATGAGGTAAGAAAACGAAACATAAATATACTACTTTCTGAAAACAAGCAACACAATTTTATGCAGTTTTGATTCTCTAAGAATATTTAGATATTACATTATATATTTTACTGCAAAACAAAACAAACAATAACAACAAATGATAAAGAAAGGTATTTTGCAGTGTGTAAGAGACCAGATGATTTTCCAAAAATGTAAAATCTCATGTTGATTGGGCTGAGCATGAGCAGAACGGACAGCTGTGAGGTGTTGGGAAATGTGTCTGTGTCCACGTTGTTGTTTGTTTGTTTGTTTGTTCATGCATACGTTTGTGCATTGTGATAAGGAGGAACATAGCAGCTGTCAGCATCACTCCAGAGCAGGACCATGGACAGCTCCACAACACTTCACAGAAGTGAGGTGTCAGACACAAGACAGAGGCATGGCTGTCGACTCGTCATCACTCCCTGTGCATCAGAGGCCTCCTGAAAGCTTCCAGACATTTCCAGAGTAAATAAAGGTCCTTTGGAGCAAAGACTACATGCATCACATGTTATATCTCTAGAGGATTTTGATCGAAATGCTATGTTTCGAATGGAATACTAGTGTTTTGCTTATATAACACAACATACCGCATACTGTACTATGTTTTCAACAACAACAACAACACCAAAAGTGTGTCAAACTGTGCAATTGTTTACTTAATAAGGTACATTTACCTGATTTGACCGGTGACAAATATTGGAGTCAGTTATTGGAGTTGATTCAGATGTTTCCTGAGGTGTACTTGTACTTGTATTGTTACATCAAAAAATGTCATAATTTAGAAATAAAAGGCATTTTTTATATAGTGATATAAACTCTCTGGCTTGAATGCTCTGTTTCAAGGGGCGTGTCTGCTGTGAGACATGAGTGAAAACACCCACTGCTGTGATTGGTTGACATCTTTGCATTTGAAATGAGATTATGTTGCAGAGGGGGCGTGGTTTAGCTAGGTACGAGCAACAGCAGCAGAGAGAGAGAGAGAGAGATACATAGATAGATACATAGAGAGAGAGAGAGAGAGAGAGAGAGAGAGAGAGAGAGAGAGAGAGAGAGAGAGAGAGAGAGAGAGAGAGAGAGAGAGAGAGAGAGAGAGACGGAGCTGGGGAAAGATTGCTGAGAAAGTGTTATTGTAACAAAATGTTGAGAGCGCAAGTTTATTTTATCTGAGAGCTCTGAATAAACACGAGTGAACTTTGCAACGTTATTATTCTCACAAAATGCTTTCACCACAAGTCCACAACTAACAACAAACAAGATATTGACATGAATACAGTAAGAGCTTCTGTTGAGCGTAACAGCGTCATTCATTCAAACGGCAGTTTGGACAAGTGTGCTCTGCAGATATACGTGTGATTGACAGATACGGACATTATAAAGAGTGTTCTTTGATCGCTCTCTGTAGTTTAATCATTTAAATAACAGATTTGTTTCATGCTACTAACAGAAACTATTCGTGAAATGAATCGTTTTAGTCACTGGCTTGATTAACTGATGCATCAAGATGGCCAACGGTGGGACTGACAGTATTAAACGATTTAGAAAGAAAGTCTGTGTGAACTTGAATGATTAGCTACACATCACTGATAAACTAAATAATTTATCTACTAATTCTCTAGGCGGGCAAAGCAGAGGAAGGGGAGGAAACCTTTCATGGAATGACGTCATAACAGGAGAATTCAAGATCAGCTGGTCTGGGCTCTCATTTTCTCAAAGGCAGAGAAAGACAGCCAGAGCTCAGTTTACACCGATCAAAATTTCTAGCCATTTGGGGACAATATTCAGGCTAGGGGAACTCATAAAAACTTCATAAAATTAAAATTTCATGGCCTGGGACCTTTATTTATTTATTTTATTTTTTTATTTTTTATTTTTGTAAAGGAAAAAAATGGGGTTTGTGTCTGTTTGGGTGGGTTTTGCATTGCAAGTTTATTTCTGTTTTCTTGAGTTTGAGTTTGTTTCTATGGTTTCTGATTGTTTGATTATCATTTACACCTGTTGTTCATTTTGTTATTAATTTTCTCTGTGTATTTAAGCCCTGTGTTTTATTCTGTTCATTGTCCATTCTCCTCATACAGTGCCATCCACAAATATCAGCTTGGTAAATATGAGCAAAGGCAGCTGTGAAAATAAACATAATCTCTCCAGATCCTTCAGATTCTTACTTCTCTTCAAATCACCCCATTCATTTTCTATAGGCTATTATGCTCAGTGACACAAATTGTTGATTTTGATGATGATTATACGATTTCTAGCAAAAGCCGTCAGGTTTTGATTTTTATTAGAATCCATGGTAACACTTTATAATAACTCATGCGATGAAGCATTAATAAAGCATTAGTAAATAGTTAGTTCATCATTTATAAAGAATTAATAGACATTAATAGGCAACTATAAATGCTTTATTCTTGATTTATAATTATATATATATATATATATATATATATATATATATATATATATATATATATATATATATATATATATATATATATATATATATATATATATATATAATTTGTTTAATAATTGTATTTTCATACTTTATAAATGATTAATTTTTAATTTCTAAATTTAGGGAGTTGTCAGTGGTTCATATAATCATTTAGAAAGTGTAAGTAAAGGGTTAACAACCTATTTAAATGCACATTTATATATCTTATTATTTAGACATATAGTAATAGTTACTCAGTGTGTTGATAAATGCTTTATTAACATGTATTCCTACTGTATTCCTACTGTACTCTATTCCTTCAGAATAGAACCAAGCCTTTGTAAAAGCTTTGCGAGGGATAAATAGTCCTCACTTTAGATGAGCTCACAGAAATAGTTAACTGACAACTACTTAACTGACAACTACTAACTACCCGAATTAATCCTGAACTACTTCAGGAATACATGTTAATAAAGCATTTATTAACACACTGAGTAACTATTGTCTAAATAATATGATGTATAAATGTACATGTAAATAGTTTATTAACCCTTTACTTACACTTTCTAAATTATCATATAAACCACTGACAACTCATAAATAATTGCTCTGTAAATAATATAATGCTTAATTTAGGAATGATAAATGGATAATTTATAAAGTAGGAAAACTCAATTATTAAACACATTATAGATATGCTTATAAACCAAGAACAAAGCATTTATATCTGTATTGATAAACTGCCTATTAATGTATATTAATGCTTTATAAATGATGAATTAACTATTTACTAATGCTTAACTAATGCTTCAAAGTTTGTAGTTATTATAAAGTGTAACCGAATCGGGTATACCGTGTATCTGAAAAAGATGTCCAGGACCTCCAGCAAAAAAAAAGGCATCCCTCAACATTAAAGATTCAGCTGTATATTTAACCGTGGGCATGGGATATTTTTTAATCGCTCTTTGCACAAAACCCATCTGGTGGATTTGCTGCCAAAAATCTATATTTCATCCGACCATAGAAGATGGTCCCTTTTGATTTTTTTAATGTCGGACAACTGAATATGCTGGAGTTTGATTTTGGATGAGCGAGGAGCTTTTAAAAAAAATAAAATAAAAAAACAAACTCTCGCAAACAACTTTTGGTGATGTAGATTATATTTAATATGATTTTAGGCTTTTTAGGGACACACGTCCTCTTGCAGGCAGATTCTTGACATATTTAGTTGATTGGAACTTTTAATTATTGCCCTGATTCCGGAAAAGGGGATTTTCAGTGCGTTTTCTAATTTAACAACATACACACACAAAAAAACTTCAATGCAATATGAATATACTTCATAACTATTTTACTCCTAAGAATTCCTAAGGGGTGCCAATAACACACACACACACACACACACACACACACACACACACACACACACACACACACACACACACACACACACACACACACACACACACACACACACACACACACACACACACACACACACACACACACAGAGACACACACAATTGTTTTACTTTAATGAAAGGCTATACTTTTTGAGTGAAAGATCAAAAGGATGAACAATGCAGATTTATTTTCTATTATTTTTTTATTATTGTATTTATTTATTTATTTATTATTAGGCACCGTTGCTCGTATTTACCAAGGGTGCCTGTAGTTGGTTATTCTGTTCTGTTCTGTTTGAGTTTTTCATTAAACTTGCATTTAAATCCAGCCTTTAATTTATCGTGTTTCAACCAGTGCATGACAGTTTTACAGTGCGTGCTACTTGTGACCCTGGACCACAAAACCAGTCATTAGGTTCAAATTTTTGAAAGTTTTATTCATGCATTATTTAAAAGCTGAATATATAAGCTTTCCATTGATGTATGGTTTGTTAGGATAGGAAAATATTTAGTTGATATACTTGAAAATCTGGAATCTGAGTGTGCAAAAAAAAGAAAATCGCCTTTAAAGTTGTCCAAATGAAGTTCTTAGCCATGCATTTTACTAATAACAATACACTTTTGATATATTTATGGTAGGAAATTTACAAAATAGCTTCATGGAACTTCATGATCTTTACTTAATATCCTAATGATTTTTGGCATAATTTTTTTTTTGATAATTCTGACCCATACAATGTATTGTTGGCTATTGCCACAAATAGACTTATAACAGGATTTGTGGTCCAGGGTCACATTTGTAAGGATAAATATTTTAAAACAGTCCTGAACTGTTGTTACTTGACCTTGTCATGTTTAATTAATTTTAGAAACAAATTATTTTGCAGTTTAGTCCATGTTTCTGTAAGATATTGTAACTGTCCAATCAAATAAAAAGATCTTCCAGTTCATTCAACAAAGCTAAGCAAAGTAAAGTTTGGTGACATTCAAGTACTTAATGCATGCAAAAAAATGCATCATATAAAAATATAGACTTAATAAAAATAGTTAGCATGTATAAATAGTGATAAATAAATAATTGTATATAAAATAATCAATAATTAATATAGCATGTGCAAAAAAAAAAAATGTATAATTTGACAGTATGCTTGTCACAGACACACCAGGCTCCCACATCACAGACACACAGCGCACGCTTTCACCAGAGTACTAATCACGCACACCTGCAACCCATAATCACCACAATCACCAGGAGCACAAAAGGCACACACACTGTCACTGTCCGGTCTCGTTAGAGAAAGGTACTAACCTCTTCTATTTACCTTAAGGGCTCCCTCGATGATACTTACCCATCTCCAGTGTCTTCTCCCAGTCTCCAGCGATCTCCAGTGTCCAGCGTGTGTGTTTAGTGTTCTCCACTGTTCCTCTCCTGCGAATCCTCCTATGATCTCCAAGTGCACCCAGAGAATCACAGATCAGAACCATCACCTGCATATCTTCACTCCGTCAAGTTAATTCTCTACTGGTTGCTCAATAAACCTGAATAACTCACCATTTTGTCTCCGTATACTCTGTACCGTAACAGAAGACCGAACCACAACCGTGAGCACCAGTATGAGCCACCTGGATCCCTTTCAAGAACTGGTGGATGCAGTCCACCAGCACCTCTTCCACGCCATCCCTGTTCGCCAGTCCCTTGGCCAAGCCAGCGCCCTTCTCTGGATCGGCGGAGGATTGCAATGGATTCCTTCTGCAGTGCTCGCTGGCCCTGGAGATGCAACCGCACCTATATCTGACCGATCGTTCCCGTGTGGCGTTCATCGTATCCCAACTGAGTGGCAAAGCCTTGCGTGGGGCGGAAACCCTGTATGCCCAGAATAATTCCATCGTGCAATCGCTATCTAGTTTCACCGCTCACTTCAAGGAAGTCTTTGGAAAGCCCGCCAGGGATGCTTCAGTGGGTGCGCAATGGTATCACTTAAATAATATGTCTGTAAATGAGTACGTCTTGCAGTTTCGGACCTTGGCAGCTGCCAGCGGATGGAACGAGCAATCCCTTCTGACTACCTATCGTCAAGGATTGGATCCCCGCGTGCGGTTGCATCTCGCTGCATACGAGGATTCCATCGGGCTAGAGCGCTTCATCCAGTTATCCATCCGCTTCACCACTCGTATGCAGGCGTGTCTCGAAGAACACCAGGACCAGTGTCTTCGCTTTCCTCGACTCCGGTTCCGCTGGAAACTTCATCTCTAGCGCCTTCTGTCGCCAGCTCCACCTCAAGACGACTCACACTCCGTCCGTCTACCAGGTTGAATCCATAACAGGAAAACCGTTAAGCCGATGGCAGGTCAGTCTCCTTGCCGGTCCCCTTCAGATCCAAACTTGTATTCTTCATGTGGAAAACATTCACCTACTGGTTCTGGAGGAATCCACCGCTGACGTGATCCTAGGGCGCCCATGGCTAGAGCAGCATAACCCCTTCATCTCCTGGAAGTCCGGTGAGGTCCTCAAGTGGGGCGTTAAGTGTTTTTCAAGCTGTTTGTCTGCACTGCCTGTTCCTTCCACGTCTCGTTTCAGGAGTATTCCCGTCTGTGCAATGTCCATTGAGATTCCCTTGAGCAGTGATCAGGCAATATTACGCCCTGCTACGCCCACTTCAGTGACGTGTTCTGCCCTCACCGGGCTTCCAAGCTGCCTCCCCATCGGCCATGGGACTGTGCCATTGATCTGCTTCCAGGTAAGCCAGTGCCCAAGGGGTAAATATATCCCCTCTCCCAGGTAAGCCAATGCCCAAGGGGAAAATCTATCCCCTCTCCCTGCCAGAGGAGAAGGCCATGGAAGAATACATCCAGGAGGCACTCGATCAGGGCTATATTCGACCATCCACGTCTCTGCTGCATCCAGCTTCTTCTTCGTGGTCAAGAAGGACGGAGGCTTGTGGCCCTGCATTGACTACCAGGCCCTCAATAAGATAACAGTTAAATTCCGCTATCCCCTTCCTCTCGCCCCAACTGCGCTGGAACATGTCCGTGGTGCCACTGTCTTCATCAAGTTGGACCTCCGCAGCACCTGTAACCTCATCCGGATACGTGAGGGGGACGAGTGGAAGACCGCCTTCGTGACCCCCACCGGCCACTACGAGTACCTGGTGATGCCCTATGGCCTAGCTAATGCCCCCTCCGTATTCCAGGAATTCATCCACGAGGTGCTCCGGGAGATCCTCCACAAGTCTGTCTTGGTCTACATCGGCGACATCCTGAGAGCCTGGCCGGAGCCTGGAGCCTTTGCTCCCGGAGCCTGGCCGACCATCGCCACCATATTGCGGAGGTCCTGCAACGCATGAGGGATTTCAATCTGTATTTCAAGGCAGAGAAGTGCTCCTTCCACCAGCCCTCAGTGCAGTTCCTTGGGTACAACATCGACAGCAGTGGCATCCGGATGGACGAGGGAAGGTGGTAAATGTCACAGACACGCCAAGCTCCCATGTCACAGACACACAGCACACGCTTTCACCAGAGTACTAATCATGCACACCTGCAACCCATCATCACCACAATCACCAGGAGCGCAAAAGGCACACACACGCACTCAGTCACTGTCCTGTCTCATTAGCGAAAGGTACTAACCTCTTCTGCTTACCTTAAGGACTCCCTCGATGATACTTTCCCGTCTCCAGTGTCTTCTCCCAGTCTCCAGCGATCTCCAGTGTCCAGCGTGTGTGTTTAGTGTTCTCCACCGTTTCTTTCCTGCGAATCCTCCTACGATCTCCAAGTGCACCCTGAGAATCACAGACCAGAACCATCGCCTGCATATCTTCACTCCGTCAAGTTAATTTTCTACTGGTTGCTCAATAAACCTGAATAACTCACCATCTTGTCTATGTAGACTCTGTACCATAACAATGCTATTATGAATATATATCCTACTGGGCTTTAGAATCATCATTTGATCTATTTTCCCAACACATACAATCCTCAGCCTATTATAAAGCCTGAGGCACTGATACAAATCTGTCTTTCCCATGACTCTTGCTGTTCAGGTGTCACTGAGAGAAATCCAAGTACATACAAACAAATACACCGATGACTCATGCAGATCTACGATTAAAAAAAAGTCTATGGAGCAGGGTGTCATCGCAACTACCATGGATATTTTACCACCATAAGGAACCATTAAGGACTCGCCTGGTGTGTGTGTGTGTGTGTGTGTGTGGGGGGGGGGGGGGGTGCTCTAAATGTGCCTAATTTTCTCTCTTAATTGCCTTGTGTTAAATTCAGTGGGCTTGTACGAGTCTCTGATCATGGCTCTTCTCAGGTGCTAGATTAATCTCCCAGAGGCTTCAGAGCAAGGAACTAACACAGCTTACTTTGTCTCCCAATGTGAGTATGTGCATTCCTGGCTAAATTTGAAACCAGCACAGACAGATGATACGCTAACTAAAAGAGTGTGAGCAACAGCACAAGAGTGTTATGAGATGATAATAATAATTAAATGTATTATTATCAACGAACAACAAATGTAATTTCACAAAACTCATACACGGCTATATTGATGTACTATGACACAGTTTGAGAACCCTCACACATAAACCATTCATAAACAGAAGCACTCTCAGAAGAAAAGGTGCAGGGCCGTCACTGGGGTGGTACCGGGAAAAGCCTCTAAAAACAGGGATAGTCCACTGTTTTTTCATATTAAACTATATTATTCCCTTAAATAAGACAAGTTAAAGTTCATACCTCTCTCGTCTCAGTGCGTTCACTTAATCTCTCTGACGCGTGGTGTCGATCTGATAACATTTAGCTTACTAAGCCCACTAAGCCCAGTTCATTCATTAGGTACTAAACAGAGATAAAGTTACACCTCCAAACACCTCCACGTTTTCCCTATTTAAATACAGTTACACTAATAGTTGAACGACCTAGTATGGTTAAATATAACGTATGGCAAAAAGGATAACTATAATGTATGGTGAATTAGCACTTTTGAGAGTACTTCGTCTCTGTGCAGTAAAAAGTCTCAGCTAAAAATTCCCCTATAGACAGAAATGAGAGAGAGGGGGAGATGTGAGAGAGGATTTTTCAGACGTGACTTTTTACCGCGCCGAGTCGAAGTACTCTCAAAAATGCTATTCCGCCATACATTATAGGTATCCTTTTTAACCCGTTTAAAAAAGCGCCACGTTTTATTTTGTCACCATAATTGGTCGGTCAACTATTCGTCTAAGTCTAGATGACGTAGCTTCACGTACTTCTGTAATTTATTTACATTAATTGTGTTCAACTATTTTAACGCTTTAAGGAATTTAAATTATTTGCATTCACAAGGCCACAGCCTTAATTCTATTATATGTTAAATACAACTTAAATTTTCAGCCATAGTCTACAGTACATACTAAAAATCCCTTAAAGCAAACAGTTGTTATTAAAAGGTAAAAAGTCTGCACTCAATGCTTCTAAAGTGAGTGTAATTAGGAACTAAAAATGCATTGCTCCATTTTAGGAGCCAGAATCTTCCTCCATTTAAAGGTTCAGTATTTATGAGGATCTATTGACAGAAATGCAATATAATATACATAACTATGCTTTCAGTGGAGTATGAAGACTTTGCATAATGCATCGTTATGTATGTACACTGAAAAAAGATTTTCATTCAACCAATTAAAAAAATTTAGGGTAATGGTTCACATCTATATTTTATATCTTGAGCCAATGAAAAATAAATTACTTGCCCTAAACAATATTTTCTATGTCTTTAAAAGCTAATTTATATAATTTGGCACAAAGTATAATTTTCTTGTTGAAGAAAGTTAATTAATTTAAATTAGATTTTTGATCTAAACAAAAATATATAGATTTAATTAAACAGTTGTTTTCTCATTTAAGAAATATGTATTAGAAATTATTTGCTTTATCCAATCAAATAGATATAGATTTAATTAAACAAGTATTTCTCATTTGAGTTAATAGAATATATTTAAACAAATAAAAATACATTTAAACAAATAAAAATTTAGTTTTAATCAAACATTTTTTCCCGTTATTCTTATTAAAATGAATCAAAAACACATCAATAATTTAAGGCATCTATATTTATTAACTTTTACTTTCACATCCACAAAAGTATTTAAGGGTCAGATTTGTAGGCAAACATTGCCCTAAGAAAACAGCCTTAAATTGAGAACAATGCAGTGAATTAGGGAAATGCAAGCTGTATAAAGCATCTCACTATCTCAATTCTCATTGTATTTTAGGCTACAAATGTTATCCAACTGTAAAAACAAATATTGTTAAAGTCAGGAATTAAAAAGTCCCGTCTCGTAAACAAGCAGCTTTTAGAATGCTGCAGAACGTAGTACTGCAACTTGCAGGTTTAAACTGGGAGCCCCTCATTAAGCACAATTGTAGAGCTGGTCATAGAGCCTCCTCACTTTGTTGGACATGCCTTTTGGGTCTAGCTCCATGATGACTTTCTGGATATATTCAAATGTCAGTTTCAAACTCTTGGGATACTCTAGATTGAGAGAATAAAGGAGGCCCAGGAGAATGGAAACAGCATTTGCGACTGATGCCAACTTGCTCAGAACCTCTTGTCCCTCGAGTATGATGCCAATGTCTTTGGGTACAGCTTGTGCATCTCTGATGACGAAGATGGCCATGGTTTCCTGTTGGAGAATTTGTTCAGCCCCTTCCTTCTCTGAAACCTGGAAAATAATATAGGGGGGTGGTTATATTCTTTATAACTGGACTAGAGTCAAAATAATCAGACACAAACATATGTATTTGGTTCTAAAACCCTGCGGCTCATGACGAAACTATGTCTTAAGACACGAAATGATTGGTTTGTGTGAGAAACTGAACAGTATTTATATATTTTTTACCTCAAATACAACACTATGTACTCCATCGTTCACATTGTTCACCGAGGTCAAATGTACACGATATGGCGTAGAAATACGGGCGAGACTTCCGCCGCTTGTATCCCATTGAGATAAACCATATTGTGTATTTTGACCTCACCCAGTGGAAGAGATGGCACACTCACGGCTGTTGGACATGGTGTTGTATTTGAGGTATTATGAGTTGCACGGTTTATTATGAAGTTGTTGGTGCATGTTTTTATTTTTTACTCTCATAGAATTGCACCCCATTAACATGCATTAAACGAATGACACACTGAAACAGTTGGAGTTAAAAAAAAAAAATGTAATTTATGTTCTACTGAAGAAACAAAGTCACCAATATCTCTGATGCCCTGGGGGTAAGCAGATAAACACCAAATTTTAATTTTTGATGACCTATCCCTTTAATAAACACTATCTTAAAACAAACATTGCAGATTTGGTTTATGCTCAAACAGCAACATTACACAACTAAATAAAAATAAAAAAGTAAAATCATACATCAACCACCCCTTTAACAGTCACAAAAATTTACCAGCACATGGGACTTGCAAAAGGAATTGCTTTTTCTATAAGAAATTAGCGTTCAGACTGTTTTCAGACATACATCTGAACAGTCTGACAGCTAACTTTAAAGTGGACAGCCTTAGCTAGCATTTTTACATTTCTAAAGTAACCTTGCCTTACCAGGAAATCTTTGATGAGGTCCTCCACTGCTTCTCCCATGTTAAGGACGAGACATTTAAGTACAATCTCCCTCTTTGTAGCAGTGTCAGTATCCTGCAAAGATAGTAAAGATGTATATAACTGGTTCAGTCGACCCATTCATTGTGTGTGTGTTCAGGGCTTAACATAAATGCTTGTCTGGGGCAACTGGATTTCTTTAAGGGCAAGTGAAAGAATTTAACTTGCCGGACCGGACAAGCTGATAAATAGGTCAATAACAAAAAATAACTAGGGAATCACCAAAATATAAGAATGATTCTGAATTTATTTTAAGTGGCAATTGATAGTGGATCATAATAATAAAAATGTAATTTGATTTGTAACAACCCTATAGTGTCTTATTCTAGTTTTTATATTTTAATTATAAATTTAAACATAGAAAAATCTTATTTAATAAGATTAGGTAAAATGCCCTTTATAAAAAGGTGGAAATATCACAAATATGCAGATTTAAATATGTCCAAGCTGATTGCTTCAGAACACAAAAAAAATATTTTTTTCCAGACAAGCACATATTTTACCCTGACAAGTGAATGACATATTTACATGTCCGAAGTATTTATACCCTTGTGTGTGTGTGTGTGTGTGTGTGTGTGTGTAATATATGTATATGTATATAAGGTTATGTATATGTATTTTGTGTAAATATAATTACGCCATATTCACACCAGTGTTCTATCAGCTGTAACATTAAAATATATTTAGTTTCAGTAAAAAAGTGCAAGGAATATTTAATACTCTGTCTCACCTTAAAGTAGAGTAAGGAGCAAGATCGCTATTCGAAATTGATCGCCATCAGACATGTGGTCTGGTCTCCAGCGCCATTACTAACGTTAACGTTATGTAGGCAAGCGCCGTACAAAATGTCTACATGAACAGACAACGTTAAAACATCAAGAATTTATTTTTATAATCATTCCAAAGTATTTTACGAAGCTTAAAAAAATATTAATGAGTGACTGGAGAGTCGTTCAACAGAGTGAAAAATGGCGCTGTCATAAGATATATTCAATTCAACGCTTAAACGTTCACGTTTACCATGGTAAAATTTGATGATTTTCTTACTTATGTTCCCTTTAGCAATCGGTCAGGCAATGATTAACGTCGACATGGTAAATTACGTTAACTATAGTTAATGTAAACTGAGGAACTATAGGCCCTAACGTTAACGTTACCTGACACCAAGTTAACAATTTAACTAAGAGAAAAGTCAGTAACGTTAGAGCTGCTACATAATATCTGGCATACAATTAACAAACTACTAAATACAGCATCACATAATAAATGGTTGTTTAACTTACCAGAGTTTATCCACGATGAAACTTGGTTTTCTCTGTTGAAGGTCTGCAGGAGCAGGAAAGTGAAGTGCTCTGCGATCGTAGATTTGAACAGCGCGGCCGGATAACTGGTCGAGATCTGTGTTTAATGCGCATGCGCGGGCCTGAGTGTAACCTTAAAACTTTACATTCGTCAAAACAAATATTTCTTAGTTGAACTCTTAATGAAAAGTATTTAGGTTTAGCAAAGTTTTGAACTAAAAAAAATGTACTTGAAAAATAAAACAAATAATAGTGAATTGAATTGAAAGATAAATTATTAATTGGATGAAGTACTGCTTGAAAACCTTTTTTCAGTGTATTACCTTAGAATGAGCCATCTCTATCTACATACACAGCGGGTCCCCTTACAGTGAAATCGGCATTTTGCGCCATCGTGTATTTACAGTAGCACTAAATGGATAAATTGCTCCACAGAGTGTCAGCTACTTTCTGCTTTCTACGACGAACAACATTTTTGTCCTGGTTCGGCCACCGTAGCTTCTCTATGCATTCCACACACAAAAAAATGGGGAGGGGGTTGCAATTCACAACCTCACCACTAGATGCCGCTAAACGTTAAGTTAGACCTTAAACTGCAAAATGATCACATTGTGATATTTTTCCTGCCTAAAAATCTTTGATTTGATCTTTGTAAAATATCTGATTTGATCCACAACTAATAAATTGTGAGAAACTGTGAGAAGCCATGTTTTGGAGCTGCCTCACACACTTCTATGTGAATTAAAGTGACACCCGAAAAGCAATCCAAGCACACCTCTCTCTCTCCCCTCAACTAATCTGAGGAAGAATATTGAAAAGGTCATGAAGCTCTGTGGGACTTTATTAGTAAACCATGTCTGAACTTCGCCAGACCTGCTGTCTCATTTTCTCTCAGTGCCGAGCAGACATCACTTGGGAGGCATGAGAGCAGCAGAAAAAAGAGATTCAGAATAAAGATTCAACTGTTTTCCAAAGTATATTTCGGGAGGCTGAGAGAAACATTAGCCTCAATTTTCAACAAAACAACTAAACACTTAGCGAAAACGGTTGCCACTAAACACAAATTAATTAATTTCTTCAAGGCCAGGTCTTTTATCCGTGAACAGAAACGCTAAATGAGATTCAGCTCTCGGAGGGAGATCACTGCCTAAGTCGGACCACCAAAAATTAAATTCAGATTCAAGAACAACAACAACACTGGCACAGAACTCCTTGCAGATATTGAAGGAGAAATTACTTGCAGATCAATGGCATCTCCAGAGGAAAAGTTGGTGAATAGCTCTAGATTAAAGGGCTGTGGTGTTTTTATTTGACATTTTGTGGGTTTTGCTAATCAACTGATAATGGCTGAAAGCAATTCATATTTGGGATTGCCGTCACACTCATCACAGCGTGAGTCATGCAGCTTTAACAGTTCTTTTAGACATCTCCCTCATTATCGACTGAGGGGAGGCCAAAGGTAATGCTGAGGATCTTCTGCATAATCACACCAGGTCAGACTTCGTAAGACTTGTCCTGTGAAAGTGGTTAAATTAAATCCAGGGCTCTCCACTTGCCTCCTTCATCCACTCAGCCTTTGCGTATCTCTCCAACCTCTTTCATGCTCTACGTTTGGGATTATCATATCAATCAGAATGACCTTATTACGAGAGCAAGAAGGAGTGAGAAAGGGACAAAACCAGAGAGAGAGAGAAAGAGAGAGAGAGAGAGAGAGAGAGAGAGAGAGAGAGAGAGAGAGAGAGAGAGAGAGAGAGAGAGCCAAACCCACTCTGACTCATACCTGTGATCTTTTAATTCTCAAGTATCCAACCCATCACCATCCCCACCACTCACACTCATATCTCTCGCACATTGCTCTTCCTAATTTATTAAATGGTAAACTTCCCTTTCTCAGGGTCTTTTCACACTTCAAATTGTTATCCCTGTGTTATCTTGTTCCGTTTTTCACACGGTGTATATATTTGATCTGTGATTAAGAATTTATCATGGGAAATTTGACAGTGTGCGTTTTCTAACCCTAGGTTAACATTGTTATTTGTATATTTATGATGGTAATAATATTGATTGGATAAGTGCAGCATGCAATAACAATGCAACCTGAAGTTTTAATAATTGCTTGTATGTCTGTGTTAAATGGTGCCATTTAAAATGGTGCTTTGGTTCTCTAAAAGTTTGGAGTCAGTAAGTTGGGATTGTTTTTTGTTTTATTTTTATTCAAATGAATTCAGCAAAGATGCAATTAATCAAAAGTGACAGTAATGCTTTTTACACAAAAGCTTTTATTTTGAAATAAAGGCAGTTCTTTTGAACTTTTTATTCATCAAAAATCTGGTAACACTACAATAAGGTTTCGATATTAAAATTAAAATGAATAATGAACTGCACTTCTACAGCATTTATTATTCTTCAAAATAAAACCAATTACAAATCAAAAGCTGTGAACTAACATGAACAACAATGAACAGATACGCCAGGCTCCACTATCACCCAATCACAGCGCACTCCTTCACCCGAATACTGATCACGCACACCTGCACCCCATCAGCACAGCAATCACCAGCAGCATAAAAGACACTCTCTCACACAGTCATCGTCTGGTCATGTTAGCATCTAGATTTATGCTGTGTTCCAGGCAGGTTTTTCAGCCCGTAAGTTATGACTTCAAACCACGACTTGTAGCGTTCCAAGCAAAGTCACGCCAAACTGCCTGAGCGCAATAAATTGTGGTTGCTATGTAAACAAAGCATGCAGGACCATACGGGGCTTATGCCCATTTACGATCATTTCTATTGCCAAATGTGCTTACTTCTTGCTTCTTTGAGGGGAAAGGGGGAGAAAAATGGCACATAAGGCAAGAGAAGCTGTTGTACCTTTTATTTTATGTTATGTGTATATTTAGAAATGTATTTAGTATTAATTTATTCTTGCACTCAATGGACTGAAAACTAGCTAACACAAGAAAGGCTGCTGAAAATGCATACCATTTGCTGATAAATAATGTTAGAGCAACACCTTATTTTAATAAACTATTTGGTTTTCGATGTATCTCTTCCATTAATACTGCATCCGTGGGGGCTGCTATTGTTTCGCAGGTTATGTGACGTCAGAACTCGTAACTGGGAGTACATCAATCTAGTATGAGTTCACAGGTGGAAAGTTACGAGTTTGACGGCCCGTTCCAGTGCACTTTCAAGGGTAGAAGGTTGGAAAAACACGGGTCACGGGTTGCCTGGAACACGGCATTACCTTCATGCTCACCTCTAGGACTGCTTCAAGCTATTTGCCTGTCTCCAAGTCTTCTTCGTTGTTCCACATCTCCTGTGTATTCTCTGCTCCAGTCAGTCTCCAGCCTGCTACATCTGCAAAGGACAAGTACAGTATCACTCAGTTATCCATTTAATTTACCCTGAAATTCCACGTTCATTCTCCTGCACTGCTGTTCACTCTTCTGGTTGTTCAATAAACATCCGTTACCTGTATCCCTGTATCCCTGTCTCTCAGCCCCTTCAGTATTGTAACAGTATTTAACAAATGTTAACAAAGATTCATGAGTTTGTTTACCCATATACTCTCTAGCTAATAAGGTTTAAGCGTATTTGGCTTGCTGTCCGCGGTGAAGGGGCTCGAGGAAACAACTTCAACTCAAGCTTAGATTTACCCCCAAGGGACTATTGGTGCTAGGAAGAGGAGTATGGTAAACGAGATGCCTAAGGCCATGTCCACACTAATATGGTTTCGTTTGAAAAAGCATATATATATTTTTTAAGTAAAGTCATAACATAATACTTTTGCAAATCATTGGCGAATGTTTCCAGCAGACAACTGGAAGTTGAAATCCATGGCTTTGACCCATTGTGGAAATTAACATAGGTATTGACACTTGTAGTTAATATAATACTGTATATTGTCAGGGAATTAACACATGATGTAATATTTAATTAATAGCAATTCATATATGAATCTATTAATCATGTATAATGTTAATTAGTTGCTAATGCAGTAATCATTAATAAATGGTTTAGTCATACATTAACTCATGATTATCTGTGCATTAGTTAAGCATGAATTAATGCATATAAATGCACCCGTATTGTAAAAGTTACCCAAACACGCCCCTATTTTGATATCTCCGCCCCACACATGCACATTCAGGTCGAATGTTCAATGAAAAAGTCATCCCTTCCATCCCAAAAACACAAACACAGTTCTCATGAACTACTCGATCATGAGCATGACAGTCCAACTAACCAACATAATACCATTGTGACAAGATTAGAGGGTTATAGCGAACCCAAAAACACAAACAGTGTTCTCATGAACTACACGACAGCATAAGCATGACAGTCCAACTAACCAACATAATACCATTGTGACAAGATTAGAGGGATATCTATTTCCGAAAAGAGGAAGCAAACTTCAGACAGGTCCACTTAAGTCAAAAACACCATAGACAAACTTTTAGTCAACTTTTTATTCGCGTATTTTGCATAAATTTGCATTTGGCAATATGGCTCTATTCTGAGCTCCATGAAAAGCCAAGACAGGGAAGAGCAGCTTCTGGGGACAACCTCCCAAATTTTCAAACTAGTAGGGCATCTTAAACCCCACCATTTAGAACAGAGCATGCATCAATGACACAAAATTACATTGATTAAGTTAAAACACACTTAAGGAGGAGCTGGGGGGGAGGTGGGTTACAAAGCAGCATGCAGTGGAAGCAGCAAGCAGACAGACTGAACTAAAGATAGACTTAATAAGCCCTGTTTGAGAGTTGCCAATTGAGTGCATGGGAATCGGATCAGCTGATATGGGCGGGGTTGGAATTTTTCCAATCAGCTGATAGCGGAGCTGGAATGCTTGATATATATTAGGAGTATATTATCTTTCTTGTTGGACACAGTTAGCTAACGCTTGAAACAGACAGTGAGGAGGTTTAGACGCTTATACAGTGTGGAATTTGTCATAGCCGAAGTGAACGACACTAATCATCGAACGCAAATCGCATAAATGATCGCAAACTGACAAACAAGCGAACATGACACTTGAGCATGTTCAAGTAAAAGCTAGCATATATCAGTTCTGTGAAACAAAACAAAATCAATGTTACTTGCCTATCGAAAATAAATAAAGCAACCTCGTCCTTCACTCCTTGAGTTCTCTCCAGAACTGGAAAGCTGATCGTAAACCTTCTTTTGTTCCATAGATATGTTTTTGTTTTTGTTTTTATCTGCCATCTCTCACTTTCTGTCATCGCTCAGCTAATGACCATCCTGTTTGTTGTGTCTTTTGAATAATGACGTGCACTGAGAGATCTCTTCTCCCCATCACTAGTATACACACCCCTTACTGCTGATTGGCTACAAGTTTATTTTGGTACTCGGCCCAAGTCACATTTCTAAAGCAGTTTTGAAATAACACTTAGCACACCTTTAATGTGTTTGCAGTATTTTTGATCAAATAAATACAACACAGCCTTGGTGAGCGAAGACATTTCTTAAAAAAACTGACCTCAACCTTTTAATGTTCATTCATGTGGTCTGGAGAAAACACACACACACAAATCAGGTTATTTGAGAAAAAAATATGTTTGTTTTCAAAATAATTATTTTTGTGATCCATTTTTGCGCGAATCATCACTTAGGTCTTCTAAAACATCAGCATCCAGCGAAATAACACTTCTTTTCAGCACTCCAGTTAACAAATCTGTCATTCCTTTTTAAAATTTAAACAGTTTCTAGAGTGGTGTTTCATCATAACATGGGTGCTAACCACCTTTCAAAACCACACGTGTTATAATTGCTTATTCTAGGTTTTAACCAGGGGGAGATGAACCCACAGGATGGGTGGGTGGGTTATGTCTGGTGTAATCAAAGTCTGCAGTCAAATACCAGATATTTGATCATTTCTCATCAAATTATTCCAGTTCCATTTGCATTTGTTATATGTTAAAGTGACATTAGTGAAAAAAAATTACTGAGAATCTCTCGAGCTATAAAAGAGTAACTTCTGAGTGCTAAAATGTCCCTCTGGGAAAGGATGTTAACCCAAGGTTAAGTATAATGTGAAAAGCCCTTAAGTTCACTTCACATTACATGTTGTTTGTGCTGCATCGCTGAGTCTGAACTTCAGTGCATTTTACTCTGAATTGGAAAAGAGGGGGGAAAAAAAACAATCCTTGGCACATTAAAACAAAGACCCCGCTGACTTCTTGATGGCCTGTTTATTTACTGTAATTTCGACTGGCTTTTTCCCATTTTTAAAAACAAAACAAAATATAGCATTCCTTATGGACAGGGCATTCAACCACACGTTTTTACCTTCATCAAAACAAACAGCAAAACAGCTTCTGGCTATTAAACACTTCCTCAGCATTTTTAGATTGTCTCAGTGGAGGAGGGCAGGAGCACGTTCCCATTCATTCTTCATCATTGGGCAATTATTGCTGGGAGTTGCCCTAGGCAACAAAGCAGTGATTTAAACATTCCCTAAAGCGGGGAAACTTTTGCAGGCTCGGATACACACAGCATCAGATGTCAGATTGCTGAGGAGCTTGTTTTGTTGGGAACGGGGAACTTTGTCATCACTCTCCTGCGGATCACGCCGTAGCGCCCTCTCTCAGGGGGGTCGGTGGCAATACGGAAGTCCAGCGCCTCTCCAGCCGCGGCCTGTGAGCTCTTATCCTCAAGGCACGCATGTTGGCTGCAAAACAGCACGCTCCATGAGGACGAGGACAAGGACCAGACCAAGCAGAAAATGAAGCAGCTAGGGCGACATGATGCAATGTGCACTCAGCCTCCAGGTGACCCTCTTCTCTCACAATTGTTCTCAGCACTTTAGTGCAATTCTGTAAAGGCCGAATCCCCACCGCGATTCTCTGAGCCCGAGCTAAACATTAATACATCATTCAGCCATGGATCAGAGTTCTTTTTTTTTCTTGGCAATGGTTAAGGGTGTGATTTAGAGCAGTAAAAACTGGTCTGAGGTCAGCTCTTATTAGAGACAGTGATCATAGAAACTGGAAATGACTATGAGACCTAGGCAGTTATTATTGTTGGTTTTTGCTATATTATTGACCTTTGTGTTTGTCTTTTAAAGAAAATAACCAAGATCATCAAATTTCCAGTTAAATGTAGTAAAATTAATAATGTATCTATTTTTAAATATTTTTTATTAATATTTTTCAAAAGAAAGTTCACACACACAGGGTCATCAGGGCATGACAATTAAAAAGCTGCAAAAAACAGAAATGTAAAATAAAAACTAATATATACTGTATATACAGTCAGTGAGGAAAATAACTATTTGAACACCCTGCTATTTTGCAAGTTCTCCCACTTAGAAATCACGGAGAGGTCTAAAATTGTCATCATAAATGCATTTCCACTGTGAGAGATATAATCTAAAAAAAATCCAGAAATTGTACAATTTATTTGTATGATACAGCTGTATTTGAACACCTGAGAAAATCAATGTTAATATTTGGTACAGTAGCCGTTTGTAATTACAGAGGTCAAATGCGTCCTGTAGTTTTGCACCAGGTTTGCACACACTGCAGGAGGGATTTTGGCCCACTCCTCCACACAGATCTTCTCTAGATCAGTCAGGTTTCTGGCCTGTACCTGAGAAACAGAATTTGAGCTCCCTCCAAAGATTCTCTATTGGGTTAAGGTCTGGAGACTGGCTAAGCCATGCCAGAACCTTGATATGCTTCTTACAGTGCCACTCCTTGGTTATCCTGGCTGTGTGCTTCGGGTCATTGTCATGTTGGAAGACCCAGCCTCGACTCATCTTCAATGCTTTAACTGAGGGAAGGAGATTGTTCCCCAAAATCTCGCAATACATGGCCCTGGCCATTCTCTCCTTAATACAGTGCAGTCGCCCCGTCCTATGTGCAGAAAAATACCCCTAAAGCATGATGCTACCACCCCCATGCTTCACAGTAGAGATGGTGTTCTTGGGATGGTACTCATCATTCTTCTTCCTCCAAACACGTTTAGTGGAATTATGAACAAAAAGTTCTATTTTGGTCTCATCTGACCACATGACTTTCTCCCATGACTCCTCTAGATCATCCAAATGGTCATTGGCAAACTTAAGACGGGCCTGGACATGTGCTGGTTTAAGCATGAACCATGACGTCTTAGTGTATTACCAACAGTAACCTTGGAAACTGCAATCCCAGCTCTTTTTAGGTCATTGAGCAGCTCTTCCCGTGTAGTTCTGGGCTGGTTTCTCACCTTTCTTAGGATCATTGAGACCCCATGAGGTCTGATCTTGCCACGAGACCCAGTCCGAAGGAGATCGACAGTTATGTTTAGCTTCTTCTATTTTCTAATGATTGCTCCAGCAGTGGACCTTTTTTCACCAAGCTGCTTGGCAATTTCCCCCGTAGCCCTTTCCAGCCTTGTGGAGGTGTATAATTTTGTCTCTGGACAGCTCTTTGGTCTTGGCCATGTTAGTAGTTGGATTCTTATGGATTGTATGGGGTGGACATTTTAAAGGCAGACTAACAGGTCTTTGAGAGTCAGAATTCTAGCTGATAGACAGGTGTTCAAATACTTATTTGCAGCTGTATCATACAACAACAAAAAAATGTTAAAAAATCATATATTGTGATTTCTAGATTTTTTTTAGCTTATGTATCTCACAGTGGACATGCACCTACGATGACAATTTCAGACCCCTCTTTGATTTCCAAGTGGGAGAACCTGTAAAATAGCAGGGTGTTCAAATACTTATTTTCCTCACTGTATATATATACTATTATTTATTTATATATATATATATATATATATATATATATATATATATATATATATATATATATATATATATATATATATATATATATATATATATATATATTAACAATTTAAATACAATAAACACAATATACAGAGAACATCCTTTTACAGTTTTCACATTATAAAAATAGACCAAAAAAGTTAAATGTACTGTTAAATCTATTATATTTAACTGGTTACATAATTTATTAATTTTATTAAAAGGTTATGTAATAATTGAACTTTTAATGTTTAAACTACAAATATTTTACAGTGCACTGTAAATTAGTTGTTGCTCATTTTTTTCCAAGATGTGTTCCACAAAACCATTCCATTAAAAAAAAAAGAAAAGAAAAAAAGTCAAATTTTTAACAAATATTAAAGTTGGTTTTAATACAAGTTATTTGTCTCAAAGTCTAAGAAATGACTGCAGTATTAGTAAATATCATCTGTACTGATGCAATAACATCTAGTGTAATCTGGCATCACCTGGACTGAGACATTTACAGGGCAATAGCCTGCTGCAATACACTGATTTTACACAGAAATGAAAATATAACTTTTGTTCAAGGTCTATATTTTCATTTTGATTTCTGGAGCTGAAGTGAAGCTGTTTGCATTTCAAAGGCAGCAAAGCAGCATGCGAGGGCTAAAATATTCTCAGCAAGCCGGGTAAAGCTCCATTCTGCCTGTAACAAATTACCTCCTTCTCCCCTAACACACACACACAGACATGTTTACGTATACTGTGCATGCATGCACATACTGTTATTTTAATACACTGCGGTTATCTTGTAAATGGTAGATACGATAGAAATGTTATTCATATACACATATATCACGTGGAGAATACAAATCATGAGTCCAGAGAGCCACACGGTACTCCAGGTCTCATCTGCTCTGAGCAGCATCTTGAACCAGTGAGGTTTTCTACGGTGAAGGACGTGTTTGAACAATGTTTGTGCGCGAGTTTTAGTGTGACTATAGTCAATAACGGAGTGAAGTGGATATTGGGACAGCAGGAATGAGTGAGTGTGACAGTGAACAATGTGAGGAAGAGACCTTGGACAGAGAAACAACCTCTCTCACACACAGATACTCACACTCTAATACTTCACTGTATCATGAGCATAAAATAACACTCATTTCACAAGTACAGCACATAGTACATGCAGTACTCACCAATCCGCTATCTGTTAAAGGGATAGTTCACTCAAACAACAAAATTCTCTCATGATTTATGGAGGTAAAATGCCATCAACTCAGATAATATAGCCTGTTTTGGCCTCCGAGTGAAGTCAATAAAGGTAATTGAGACTAACATATCATGATTGAAGAATTTATAAGATTGAAACTCACATAGTGACTTATACTACCATTTTAAAGTTTAGGGTCTGTAATAGGGTCTAATTGTTTAAAAAACATATATTAGACACTGCATATATATCTCACAATGTGACTTTATTTCAAATTTTAAACTCTGAGGCAGATAGTTTCCATATACCCATAGGTCATTCCAAACCCCTTTGATTTTTTTTTATTTGATTTTTTTATATTGTTTTTATAATGAAGTGAATGAAAAACATGTCAAACTATAACCTTTCAAAACAGCACAATAAAAGTATCATAAAAGTAATAATACTTTGTTAGAGTATAGCTACTATTTTGGAAGAGATCTGTTCTTTATTTTACTATATCTCTGTCAACTTTTACTTTTACTCCACTACATTTCCTATATAAAATGTATACTTTTACAAATTCATTTTCGTTATGGCTGCATGCTGCAAAAAATGGGACACTTCTAAAACAGATTAAAACATAGACAACAAAACGATATGTTGAACAGTACATGTTTTTCTATCACTATAAAGTCAATAATTTGTTGACTAGACGCTGTATTAATGTAATCGAGGCTGAGAGGATGCTAACATTAGGCCTACCTCAAGCAGTTTTAACAACGTGACAAAAACACACGCAAGTCTGACCTAATTGTTTAATGTCCCATTTGTTACCATCTATTTGGATTATTTTATATTCATCTAGACACTTTTATGCAGTCTTTATGCAGAAAATTGGTGTATTTGAAGCTAGTATACATAAAAATATCAGAAACTTATTCGATTTCATTTTTTTTATCATCACTGTTACATAATTTGATTAGATAACCATCAAGTGTTCTAAATTAGAAGCAAATAAATTGTTAAATATACATATAGGCTATTGTGTCTAATTTAAATGGTATGTTTTTATGTGTGAAGATGGCCATCTTTAAGCATAACTTTGGATATTTAATAGTAGTTTAACATTATAAAGTCTCCATTAGTTACTGTTCTGCGAATTAACATCAAGGATCAACATGAATATATCATTCATTTATAAATCTTTTTTATATTTAAAACTTTTTATTGTAAGAAAATAAAATGGAAGAAACGGTTAAAAGTAAACAATGCTGAACAAATTTTTATCCTTTTATATTTTGCATTTACTTACTTTTAATACGCATACGTTTAACATGAAATACTTTGTATACTTAAGTAAAATAAATATCACATACTTGAAAACTTACTCAAGTAATATTCTAAACACTGACTTTAACTTTTACCAAAGTAATTTTCTGGCAAGATATCTATACTTTTACTCAAGTGTGGCTTTCGAGTACTTTATACATATATGCATATATAGCATCATTGAGTCCATGACTCAATTTTCATGAGATCTGAAGCCATATTACAGCTTGGCCTAAGCAACTGACTGAAATGTAAACTATTATTAACAGATAAGCTTGAGATTAATATACATATATAGCTTGAGAAACATTATTTTTGTTGTTGTAATGAATCACTGAATCAAATTTTAAATATATATATATATCAGTGTTTTGTTTTTTCCTGTACAATGGAAGCCTGTTTGGTTATGATCTGTCTTCAAATTATCTTTCATTTTCCAGAAGAAAGAAAGGCATTCATGCTTGAAAGAACATAAGGGTGAGGTAATGATAACAGAATTTCAATGTTTTGGGTGAACTATGACTTTAACAGCTCACTGGAGGGGAAGATTATAAGTGAATAATGACTTAAATAACAGTGTGTTTCTCACACACAACTATTGTATAACATAGAATAAGTGCACAAGTCATATGGAGCACTCACATTTTTGGGTGCATTGTCCCTTTAAGGTGTCGGCGTTCGCTCTGAGTCTATAACTCAAGTGACAAAACTGATTTAGTGCAGACAGACTGCTCTCCCTCAGCCCAGATGCATGGGCTCCGTCACCACACACACATGCTCAAAAAAGCTCGACGTATCGTAGACTTAAGCACACCGACATACAAATCACTCAAATACACCCATCACGCACCTCCTTCAGGCCACCGACATACACACCCAGCCCAAAATAGATCCTTTCTGCCAGGGTTTGTAAACGAGAGCCCGCTCTTTCCTCACAGTGTTGGTTTGTAAACAACTTTATATTCATAAAGACTTTAGCCTTGGAGCAGAAGAGAGAGGGGCTGAACATGAAGGGTGATGCGGCATCAGTGATGTCAGGATTACAAATGAACACAGGCGCTCTGTAATGGGCATGAAGGGAGGCAGGGCATGAGAGAGACACAGTCAGCATGTGTATGGATCTACTCGTCTAGACCGTGTCTCTTCTGTCTTTGAGCAGATGTGATATTTGTCAATGTCAGCGGCAGTGGGTAGGGCAGTATGTCACAGCAGGCGCAGAGTTGAAGTAACAATCTTTAAGGTGAGGCAAGCCCTTAAAGGAAGACACACTGAGACCGTGATGCCTGGATTTATAGCTCTTGACCTGGACAATTCCCTCCATACTGAGAAGATCTATCCACTAAACCATCATTCTTTACACAAGGGCTGTGTGTGTGTTGGCCTTTGACACTAATCCGCCGGTCACGTCTGTTAATGGTGTTTTAATGGCATGTCCAGGATGTAAGTAGGAGGCCTGGAGCTCTGTTTTGATTAATAATCACTTGAGGCGCAAAATAATCATTGCTCTCGTTTAAAATGCTATGAAGACTAAAAGGTCCTGATGATGTCACAAAAAGCTTAAAGGGATATTCAGTGCATCGGCATACAAAATAACAGATGCCAATAATAATTTCCTCGTCTCTCTTGTTGAAACAAAAGGAAGCACAAAAAATGGAAGTGAATGGAACACACGGTACATATTCCATCAAATACTCAATTGTATAGCCACAATACACCGATCAGGCATAACATTATGACATTCCCAATTGTGTTGGTCCCCCTTTTGCTGCCAAAACAGCCCTGAGCCATGGAGGCATAGACTCCTGATTGTGTGCTTTGGTTACTGGCACCATGTTAGCAGCAGATCCTTTAAGTCCTGTAAGTTGCGAGGTGGGGCCTCCATGGATCGGACTTGTTTGTTCAGCACATTCACAGATGCTTGACTGGATTGAGAACAACACTTCAAACTTCTTGTTGTGCTCCTCAAACCGTCCCTGAACCATTTTTGTTTTGTGGCAGGGCGCATTATACTGCTGAAAGAGGCCACAGCCACCAGGGAATACCATTTCAATGAAAGGGTGTACATGATCTGCAACAATGCAGGTAGTTAGAATGTGTCAGGTGGAATGTGTCAAAGTAACATCCCAAGGTTTCCCAGCAGAACATTGCCCAAAGCATCACACTGCCTCCGCCGGTTTGCCTTCTTCCCATAGTGCATCCTGGTGCCATGTGTTCCTCAGGTAAGCGTCACACACGCACCCGGCCACCCACATGTTGTAAAAGAAAGACCAGACACATGATTCATTAGACTAGTCCACTTTTCCGCAGTGGATAGGCACCCTGACTGGTCTGTGGCTATGCAGCCCCATACGCAACAAACTGCGATCCACTGTGTATTCTGACACATTTTAATCAGAACCAGAGTTAGCTTCTTAAGCAACCTGAGCTACAGTAGCTTATCTGTTTGATCTAGCCAAACGGTCCAGCCTTCGCTCCCCACGTGCATCAAAGAGCCTTGGCTACCCATGAACCTGTCACCGGTCACCACTCTTCCTTTCTTGGACCACTTTTGATAGATACTGACCACTGCAGAACGGGAAAAACCCACAAGAGCTGCAGTTTTGGAGAGGCTCTGACCCAGTTGTCTAGCTATCACAATTTGGCCCTTGTCAAATACTTATGCTTGCCCATTTTTCCTGCTTCTAACACATTCAATTGGAGGACAAAATGTTCACTTACTGTCTTATATATCCCACACACTAACAGGTGCCGTGATGGAGAGATAATCAGTGTTATTCACTTCACCTGTTAGTGGTCATAATGGCCTGATCAATGTATATAAACAATAAGAGTTTTATTATGATTGTAGGTGGATTAACCTTTTCTGTGTATTTTTTTATTTATTATTATTATTTAATTTTTTTACACCTTAACACCATAAACCTTTTAACAACTGTAAAAATGACGGGAACATCTTTACATGTTCCCGTACCCAGGTTTTATTAGAATAAGAGATTTTATTCAATTATAATCTTCTCTAAAAAGTGCCCACCATAGCCTCGTCTTTGCCTTTTTTTTCTCTTCATTTTTAAGAAAACGAAATACATAAATAATTTTGTGTGGTAATCAACATTATGCCACAAATGCTACTGTACTGAATCTGTAATATTCTTTAATGCTTTTGTTAGACCGCATGATGAGTATAACACTTATTGATGTCATAAATATACAAAAATGTTGTGCACCTGGGGTCATTGTACATTACAGACTGATGGCCCACAGTGGTTTACTGGTTTCATAGATAATATTCAGTTTCCAATCAGACAAATAACCTCCTCTGATGATGTTATTCCAACTCCAATGTCTATTATATCTCAAAGTCTGGTGCAAAGACAGGCGATTGTGCACTCTCACTCTCTCAATTCCAGATGGTGCTTTTCTCTCCAGCTGTCTCTGCCACATCAGCCTTAATGAAGGCCAACGGCCAAATTACAGCCCTCCTCCACTTGTCTATTTTTCTTTTTCCCTCTCCCCCTCCCCTCATGCCTTGTTATCACCTCATATTTGACGCTTCCTAAATTTGCCTGTTAACACCTTATACAGCAGAGAATAATTTCTATTCTCTAGTTATCTCACTCACTTTCCCACCTTCTATCACTCTGTTCATTTGTTTTGTACATAGAAACCTGATTGATTATAGGGAGAGTCAAAAGTGTGTGTGTGTTTATGGATTAAAAAACGAATAACTAGCTGGATACAGGTCTGTTGAACACTGTTAATTGCTTATTCTTCCCCTGTTGCAGAGCGTTTTTTTTGTTTCTACAGCTGTACAAACATGAATTATTTAAAACTAATGAACACATAAATAAATAACCCCCCAGTCTGCATTTCAAAGTGATTGATTCACTAGAAGGTGAAACAATAAAATCCCTCCCCTATCCAATAACCCTTTATCTTTCCTCATAAACCTCTCGCTTTCTCCCTGAATGTGTGGAACCATTTTAAAACAAGCTTATGGCCCAGCTCAGATTTTATGGATTGTGTGAATTCTGGAATGAACTGAGGGGCAACATATTAAACCTTATTTCATACAAGACAGCTGAAATTGTCTAAAAAGCAGAGCGGGGCTCAAGAATAAGGAAGACCGGATGGTTTTGAGATGTTTAAAACATTAAGATATATATATCTTAAAATAAGGGTGTAGACTGTTGTGTGTTAAAGGATTGTCAGGCAGCCATCTCAAATAAAATTGGTTTTAAATGGATAAAGAAAATAAAAAAGGTCTCTTTTCTCTCTCTCTCTCACACACACACACACACACACACACACACACACACACACACACACACACACACACACACACACACACACACACACACACACACACACACACACACACACACACACACACACACACACACACACACATGTTGGTTTATGTGGTTTACAGGGACTCTCCATAGGCGTAATTTATTTTATACCGTACAAACCGTATTTTCTATCCCCTTACACTGCCCCTGCCCCTAAACCTACCCATCACAGGAAACATTCTGCATTTTTACTTTCTCAAAAAAACATCATTTAGTATGTTTTTAAAGCTATTTGAATTATGAGGACATTTGATATGACATTTATGAATTATGGCATTTACAATTATGACACATTCTAACAACAATACCTGGTGGTATTTTGCTGTTCCATTAAACAATTGGACACACTGACACACACACACACACACACACACACACACACACACACACACTGACCAGAAAAAAGTCTAAAGTCAGTGGCGTGTTGCGTTGTTCATTATGCTACTTTAAGGGCGCATGCTTGACCATAATGTATAGCGTGCACAACGCGCATACACTTTGCTCATGTAATCTACACAGATGCAACAGTTATTTTAGCAAATCATAAATTGTTACACTAAAAAAATATTAACACATGAGATGAGGGAAATCATTGTGGTGTGCCGAAGATGTGAAAAAAATAGGCATAAATCTAGCTTACAAATTATTCAGGCTAATTGTAGTAATTAAGGATCAGACCTGTTTGCCCAATAGTGGCAAGACATATATGTATATAAGGACATCTGACAAATTGGTTTGTCCATCAGGAACCAGGAAAAAAAAATCGACTGAAAAACTGAAAAAACTGAAAGACTGAAACAAAAAGACTGTGAAATCGCCTTTACCATAATGTAAGTACATTAAAAACCTTAGTCTTCAACTTACCAGTTAAGTTGAGCTTGCTCATATTCTTTTTCTTTCGCACAGTGAGATGGAGTATGTCTTACGCCATAATAATAGCAATCCATAATGGAACTTGCGCACCTGCTTTTAAAGGGAATGTTGGATGACGCTCTGATTGGTTTATTCACGTTACGCCCAAACCACACCTATGAATAATGAAGCTACTTCAGACCAACCCATTTTAGATTTGCGCCGGGCGCAAGAGCCATTTATCCCGCCGGGAAAATAGCAACAGCGCCGAGACCCGCCCACAAAGTTACTTGCGCTTCGCACTTTGACACTTGCGTTTCATATCGTTAAAATAGGGCCCTATACGTGAATCTCAAGAAACATATTAAAATAAAAACAAAAAATCCATGTCATGACCCCTTTAAACTTTAAAAGTGGCTAAAATTGTGGCATCACCAGTGAAAATTTACCACAATGCAGCTACAAGTTCCTTTTTGAAATGTGATCTGTGAGTCGCACCATGACTCACACATACAGCATCACACTGAAACCTTGACACCACTGCAGCCAGTGGATGTGGGTGGAGCAGAATGATGCAACATGCTGAAAAACGACAGCCTTGACAGGGTCAGCAGGGTTATGGAGGTCAGAGGGAAGATGAGCCTTTAAAATAAGGGTGTAAAACTGTTGAGTGCTAAAGGATTGTCAGGCAGCCATCTCAAAAAGCATTGGTTCTAAATGAATAAAGTAAAAAAAGGTCTCTTTTCTCATTTTCTTTTTCTATCCCTCTCTCCTCGGTTGTTATATTTGTGTACTTTTCATTACTCTGTTGCCTCTCCGTGATGACAGGGCTGTAATAACTTTGGTCAAATGTTGGTAAACACTTCTGACAAATGAAATTCACCTTGCAGTGGGTCGGCTGGCCGTCTGCCAGCGTAGGGGGAGGTCACCCCCTCCCCCTCCCCCCAATGAGGAGAGAAGGAGCATGTCAATTCCATCCACAGAAAATGCTTCTTCCATCAGGAAACTATATCCCACCTCAGCCAGGTATTAAACATTGAATTGTGTGCCGCTCATTTGCTCTTCCACGCTCTCTCCGTATAAAAAAAACACACACACACATTATCATGAACGAGGGAGCAGTTTATCTGACATGCCGAGAATTTGGTTCTGGATAAATCGCCATGTTGGCAGTCAGGCCAGATGAACAAGCTGAATCCAGCCTGCTGTTTAATTTCAGCCTTGCCTCCTCCTGCTCCTGCTCCACAGGACAGCACTCACTGCTGGGCTCCTAAAGACATTCATTCTGTTTGAACATGCACTTGAGAGGACCAGAACGTCCACAACACTGATCTCAAAAGAAGTGAGACTATGGATTTTTAAACTGGACTGTGGAAAATGAATAGTGTTGACCACTCATAAGCTAATTTTTAAATAAAATGTTAAAAAGTTACTTTTTTAGACAGAGGTGTGTGTAAATACAGTATATATATGATGATAACATTATATATATATATATATATATATATATATATATATATATATATATATATATATATATATATATATATATATATATATCAACCCGATCACACATAAATGCGTATAAATAGTACGAGTGGGCAATGTCGTGGAATGTATACGCCAAAACTCATTTTGGCGTGCATATGATACGCTGTTTTTCGCGTGCATATGATACGCACTTTATGGCGTATATATGACACGCGCTTGGGTAGGTTTAGGGTGGTGGGGTGGGGGGTTAGTATGTATAATACGCCATAAAATGCGTTTCATATGCACGCGAAAAACAGCGTGCCATAGACACGCCAAAATGAGTTTTGGCGTATACATTCCACGACATTGCACACTCGTACTATTTATACGCATTTTTGTGAGAATACCCTGATATATATATATAGCCTATATATATATATATATATATATATATATATATATATATATATATATATATATATATATATATATATATATATATATATATATATATATATAGATATATATAGATAGATAGATATAGATATATAGATATAGATAATGATGATAACTTATATATGTTATTCCCTTAACTAAGACGAGTTGATACATACCTCTCTCTTCTCAGTGCATTCACTTAATCACTCAGATGATCTGATAGCATTTAGCTTAACCCAGTTCATTCACTGCAAACAGAGATAAAGTAAGAAGAGACCAAACACCTCCACATTTTCCCTATTTAAATACAGTTACATGAATAGTTGAACGACAAAGTATGGTGACACAAAATAAAACGTGGTGCCTTTCTAAGCGGATTAAAAAGGAGAACTATAATGTATGGCGGAAAAGCACTTCTGAGAGTACTTCGACTCGGCTCAGTAAAAAGTCCCGGCTGAAACATCCTCCCTCACATCTCCCCTCCCTCTCTCATTTCTGTCCATCTTAAACTGTGTTCTGAAAATGAACGGAGGTTTTACGGGTGTGGAACGACATTAGGGTGAGTCATTAATGACAATTTTCATTTTTGAGTGAACTAACCCTCAAGCGAAACTGGGAAAGTTCACAGTAAAATTTTAATTGTGTCATTAATTAATCACCCTCATGTTGTTTCAAACCCACAAGACAAATTAAGAACTTTTTGATAAAATCTGATACCTTTCTGTCCCTCCATTGTCATCTACGCAACTACCATTTTGAAGCTACAAAAAGTTCATAAAGAGATCGTAAAAGTAATCCATATGAATTGAGCGAAACAGACTATGAATTTTCTGAACAGACTTGATTGCTTTATATGATGAACAGATTGAATTTAGGCTTTTAATCCCATATAAACATTCATCAACTCACATCAGTTATTGTGAACAGAAGGTCAAGCATGTTCACTGACGTGCGAGAACCAATGAGGTTCATTCTCGTGCATTACGCAGCACATCTGAGCTTCCACAAGAACCAATGAGGTTTGTTCGTGTGTGTCAAGCATGTTCGGTTGAGCTTCTGTTTATGATCAGTGTTTAAATGTAAATCAAAGCCTATGTTAAATCTGTTCATCATATAAATTCATCATATAAAGAGTATCTTGAGAAAATTTGAACTAAACCACTTATTTGGATTAGTTTACCTCTTTATGATCTTTTTGAAGAAGTAGTTGCAAAGCTTTCAATGGAGGGACAGAAATCTCTCAGATTTCATCAAAAATATCTTTATTTGTGTTCCAAAGGCGAAAGTCTTGGGTCTGGAACGACATGAGGGGGATTCATTAATGGCAGAATTTTGATTTTTGTGTGAACCATCCCTTTAACACTGCTTATCTCTTTCTCTCTCTGTATGTTTAAAGAGACTAAACCTCCAGCTAATAATTGAGTTAACAGTGTCTACATTAGCTGATCCATAAGATTACCAAAGGTAAGATCTCACCTTGCCATTCAAACAGCCCAAAGTGTCTAATGAAGTAAAACAACCTGTCAAGAACTCAGGTCTGATTTTTATTGGAAAAACTACAGCATGCACTCTCTCCATTCTTTCCATCCTCTCTCACTCCTCCACGTTTCCTCTTATGTCAGCACCATCAAGCTCATTTAGTGGGATTCATTCTCATGCATGTTTACATCCCTCTGTTTAAATATTTGGAGCATACAATAGTGGTCTGTTTTTTAGAACGTTAATAGCAAATGAATGTGTGCATATATGAGTGTGTTTGTATACATACACTCATTGGCCATTTTATTAGGTACACCCTTTTGCCTTCAGAACTGCCTTCTTTCTTCATGGCAGATTCAACAAGGTGCTAGAAACATTCCTCAGAGGTTTTGGTTTATATTAACATGAGAGCATCCCATAGTTGCTGCAGATTTGTTGGCTGCAGATCCATGATGCTAATCACTGATTCCCCTACATGCCAAATGTTCTCTATTGGATTGAGATCTTGTGACTGGAAGCCATTTGAGTATTGTAGACTCGCTGTCATGTTCAATAAACCAGTCTGAGATTATTTGAGCTTTGTGATATAACGTGTTATCCTGCTGGAAGCATCCATCAGAAGATGGGTAGACATAAAGGTGGTCATAAAGCGTTGGACATGGTCAGCAACAATGTTCAGGCTGCATGTCAGCATGTAGCATTTAAACACTGCTCTGTAATACTTTAGAATAATGATCATTGGTTAACATTAGTTAATATATTAACTAACATGAACTAACCATGAGCAGTTCATGTGTACTGTATTTTTTCATCTTTGTTAACGTTAGTTAACAAATGTTAGTTCATAGTGCATTAACTAATGTTAACAAGATTTTAAAGGGGGGTGAAACACTCAGTCAATCTCATGTCAATCTTGAGTACCTATAGAGTAGTATTGCATCCTTCATATCTCCGAAAAGTCTTTAGTTTTATTATATTTATAAAAGAAATATAGGCTGTACCCAGTCTTTCCGGAAAAAACCGAACACCTGGAGGCGTATCGTGTGTGCGGAGCTAAAGAATGCGGACGCGCACAAAACGGTGACGTCCTCAAGCGTGGAGAAACCCATGGCTATCGATACAGAATCAGATCTGGAGGCTGAAATAAATTGAACAGGATAAACAGCAGCAGCAGGACGTCCGTCTCTGTGGTATGTACTGTATTTAGTGGCCTGTCAACATTTGTGTGTGTTTACTCGCAGTTTATGAGGACATGATTCGGTTTATGGACTATTATATCATCAACTTCTTAAAATAATTGCCTACGTCATTTTTTGACAAAAATGATTTTTTGCTCCTCATGATGCTGGACACCTCTGGTAAAATCCTCCACATCCTCAGTTGAACAGATCATACAATTCTACCCCTGTAATATAATGGCCTATGTCAAGTGTGTGACTTAGGCCTTTTTATTTTGCCTAAGTCAAAAGATAATTTGACTTAGGCAATTTTACAAGCTTTTCAAGATGGCAGGTGCATCAAGAAGACCAAAAAGAGCAGAGCGTGTATATTGACCATTTTTTACCTCAAATACAACAAAGACACCTACATGTTGGATGCACTGGGGGTAATCAGATAAACATCACATTTTCTTTTTTGGGTGAACTATCCCTTTAAATCTTCCTGTTACGAGAAACAGGCACAGTATGCCCGCCTTTAGACAGTTCTGCCAACTTATTTGAATTTGAACAGAATCGACTCAAAAGAGTGATTCATTTGTGAATTGAGGTTCAAATGCTGTTTCATGCATACTGAGCTTTTTACACTGTTAAAGACTTGGATTCCCATCCTAAACATAGACAAAGTTTCAAAAACTAATGTTGGACGTTTGATGGAGTATTTCTGTGCTAAAAATACTCCTTCCGGTTTCTCACAAGTTTCGGAGAGTTTTTTTCGAGTATGGCTCGACTTGACGTTAACAGAGCGGAAGGTCCTTGTATGGGCCGTACGGGCTCTTCTCCCGGTAGGGTGCGCACGCGCGTGACTAGAGCGAGAGAGGAAATGCACGCCCGTAAACACTGCTCTCAAGCTGCAGATCCACTCATCCGTGAACACTTATGTCGGTTATAGTCCGCGCCATGCTCCACTTCCTTCCTCCACTTTGACATCAAGCGACTTCAACGCTTCAGCACAGCATTCCGGGAAGGCAGCGCTTTATTTGAACCGATTTGAGCGCAGAAATGACGGGAAGCTAAACAACATCGCATCGCAAAGTGGATCTCCACACTCCAAGAAGTGTGTTTTTGACGGAGCGGTCCCAGCGATAAAAGTGCGGTCCTGCTTTGGAAGCAGCCGGTGAGTAAAACTGCTTCAAATGTCTTTGCTGTTGCTTATCATCGTGTGAGTAAACATCAGTAAACGACACGATCGCGTGCTTCGTCATTCAAATGCGCTAACGGACTTCATTGCTGTTCTATGTATAACGTTACACTAGTCTGACGTGCAAAACCGTTTTGCTTGCTACTGCTATGGTATAGTCCCATACAATAGTCCATAAACCGAATCATGTCCTCATAAACTGCGAGTAAAGACACACAAATGTTGACAGTCCACTAAATACAGTACATACCACAGAGACGGACGTCCTGCTGTTGCTGTTTCTATTTCAGCCTCCGAAATTAGATTCTGGATCTATTAGCTGAGATCGATAGCAAGGGTTTCACCACGCTTGACGACGTCACCGCTTTGCGCGCTCGTCATTCTTTAGCTCCGCCCACACGATACGCCTACAGCCCATATTTCTGCATTATCATTAGTATGTCAATAGTCATCTTCTGACATAAACTTTTTGAGTGACATTATCAATAAATATCATATATTCAAATATTGGTTCAGTTTGTTGTGTTTTCTGAGAAACCTGGAAAAATGACGTAGGCAATTATTTTAGGAAGGTGACGATATGCGAATAAACCTTAGCAGTAGCAAGCAAAACGGTTTTGCACGTCAGTACACGTTGTGAAGCTTTCCGTCATTTCTGCGTTCAAATTGGTTCAAATGCAGCACTGCCTTCCCGGAATGCTGTGTTGAAGCGTTGAAGTCGCTTGATGTCACCCATAGGAATAAAATGGAGCGCGGCGTGGACTATAACGACATGAGTGTTCACGGACGAGTGGATCTGCAGCTGAGAGATTGTTTATGGGCGTTGTGCATTTGCTCTCTCGCTCTAGTCACGCGTGCGCACCCTACCGGGAGAAGAGCCCGTACGGCCCATACAAGGACCTTCCGCTCTATCGACGTCAAGCCGACCCATACTCGAAAAAAACTCAGAAACTTGTGAAACCGGAAGGAGTATTTTTGACACAGAAATACTCCATCAAACGTCCAACATTAGTTTTTGAAACTTTGTCTTTACTATTAACGCATTACTATTTCCAAACCAGTAATCAGATTAAAGTAATTTATCCAAGTCACTGTGAGTTACTCCTTTTCCTTAGTAAAAAATACAACATATATATTTTTGCTTTCTCACATACAGGTGGTGAAGTAATAAAGCATGCAGTATTTAGCATACACTTTACTCCTAGATGAAATGTCTTTTTTTCTCTCCTATAAACTGACTGACTTGCTTGTCTGTACCTATAGGGTAGTTAGTATAGAGTGTACAGCTTCAACACACACCCAGAGTTTAAATTAAAAAAACTAAAATAAAATGTGCTGGGAAATTGCCACCGTTGTTTGAAAAGTGCAGGTCAAAAGCCAGCTTGCAACAGTCCTGTTCCAAAAGCTGTATATTTTATATTCTCTGTCCAAATAATAAATTCATATGAAATGCACACAGGGGTCTGTTAAGTAAATAATACCCGACATAACAGTAAATAAGAAGAAAATAGTCTCTGGCAATGTAATCATCTTGTTTGTTTCTGTCATAACTGAGTTCAGCAGCATTAAAGAGACAAATTCTCCAGAGAACCAACCATTTATGGGACATGAGTCTCAGGTCTGAATTTCAAAACGCCTGGGAGTGAAAAAACTCCCAAAGCTCCATAATACTAGAAAATATTCTTCAGACTCTCAACAATGCCATAATGTCCATAATACAGCTCTGGAAAAAATTAAGAGACCACTTAACATTGAAAAATCAATTTCAAAAATCAAGTGTCTTAATTTTTTCCCAGAGCTGTATGATGTTTTTTTACATCTGCTGACAGAAAAGAGACAGAGAATCCAGTTGCGAGAATCAACAGTATTTATTATACTCAAGTTCAGAAGAACATAAACAGTTCGCTGGAAGACACAAGATGAATACTCAGGAACACAATAGAACAGGCAGGTTGAAGTTCAGGAACCAGCTGGACAGGCAGGCAGATGGAACCACGCCGGGCTGTGACGCAGGGCTGCAATGGGCTTTTCGAATCAACAGGAGACAGGACTCCGGAACGACGAACAGAACATCCAAGACACACAGGAACAGGAAACACCACGCAGACAGGAACTAGACGAACTGCAATAATCTGACAACAGAACTGGGTGAGAACCACGTATAAATAGCCCCCGTGATGAGTGCAGCTGGTGTCCGTGATCAGAGTTAAAGCAATCAGAAACCACGCCTCCAACAATACCACACACACAGAAAAGGTGAGACAATGGATTCATATAATGTGACAGTACCCCTCCCTCTAGGAGTGCCTCCTGCCGCTCCCAGAAGGACCTACCTGTCGATTGTAATCATCAATGAGAGAGTGATCCAGTATGTCCCCAGCAGGAACCCAACTTATCTCCTCCGGATCGTAACCTTCCCAGTCCACCAAGTACTGGAATTCGCGCCCCCTCCGTCTCGCGTCCAGAATCCGATTTTACCGAATAAGTAGGTTCCCCATCTATGAGACGCTGCGGTGCGGGAACCGGGGCAGGCGGGTTAATGTGAGAATAAAAAACGGGCTTCAAATTGGAAACATGAAATTCGGGATGTATCGTCCTGTACGCAGAAGTCAGTTTAAGGACTAATAATCCTGGTGACTGTGAATGGGCCAATAAATTTGGGTGCTAATTTATTACTTTTTGACCCACAACGTAGACGGGAGGCTTAGACCGATGGCGATCGGCTTGGGCCTTGGTGTGCTCTCCCACCCAAAATAGAGTCTCGCGGGCTCTACTCCAGGTCTGGCGACACCTCTGGACAAACCAGCGACCTCAGATTTCAGACAGGGAAAAATAGGTGGCTGGTACCCTAAACTACACTTTAAAGGAGATACTAGTAACGAGTTTTATGTGTACTCAACCCAAGAAATTTGTTGACTCCATGAGGAAAGGTTCTTGGAGACCAAACATCGCAACACTCTCTCAAGATCCTGGTTGGCTCGCTCAGTTTGACCATTGCTCTGGGGATGGAAACCCGAAGACAGACTCACAGTAGCCCCCAGTAGTCTACAAAATTCTTGCCAAAATTTGGACACAAATTGGGGCCCCCTGTCGGAAACCATGTCTATTAGAAGGCCATGTAAACGAAAGACATGATCTGCGACAGCCACCTCTGTCTCCTTGGCAGAAGGTAATTTGGCCAAGGGGATGAAATGAACCTTTTCCGAAAACTGGTCCACAATGGTTAAAACCACCGTCTTGCCCTGGGAGTGCGGGAGGGCGGTAATAAAATCTAGCGCGAAATGGGACCAGGGTCTCGAAGTAACAGACAGCAGCTGGAGTAACCCATCTAGTTCTAGTAACCCCTGAGTGACAAGCCACATTGGAACCATGACCCGTATGACCCCCTCAGGCACAAACAAACGAGGGGGGGGGCGGCGGGCGTAGGCATTTCCCCTGCTTAGGCCGTCCTGACCTTCGAACTCAATCTCCCAAGTGAGTGTAGAGATGATTTTTCTGGAAAATACACTAGGGAGTAGACGGGCGCTCGGAACGGTCAAAAACACTAAATAAAGCATTGGGTTTGATATTCTTAGAACCCAGACAATACTATAGAGAAAAATCAAAACAGGGCCCACCGAGCCTGCCTAGAGTTAAGTCTTTTAGCAGATCTGATGTACTCCAGATTCTTATGATCAGTCCCTAAGATAAAAGGAAACCCCTTCTAACCAATGACGGCATTGTTCCAATGCGAGCTTAACCGCCAACAGTTACCAGTGTCGTAATTATGTTCGGCTGGTGGTAAGTGATGCGAAAAGAATGCGCATGGATGCATCTTAAGAGTCGTCCGAAGAAGAGCGCTGTGACAGCACCGGTCCTACCCCCACCTCTGACGCGTCCACCTCCACCACGAACTGATGTGATGGATCAGGGGCAACGAGAATGGGAGCCGAAACGAAGTGGCTCTTAAGTTTGGAAAATGTAGCTTCGCCTACACATGACCACCTGAACGTCGTTTTTGGACGAGGTCAACGTGGTCAGAGGCGCGGCTAGTTGGCTGTAATTACGAATGACACGTTGGTAGAAATTTGCGAACTTACTGAAAAAACTACTTTTATTCAAGTTCAGGAGGAACCCTGATCAAATTATATATCCAATCATCATGAGAGGATAGGCTATATATATATATATATATATATATATATATATATATATATATATATATATATATATATATATATATATATATATATATATATATATATATCCCACTCACCTATGTTCCTCAAAAGTTTTAAGCATATCTTCACCACACTCGCATGGTTATTATCTTAAACAGAGATACGGGGGAGCCAAGCTCAGAGCCCTCGTGGACAACACGCCAAATAGGCATACTACTTTATTCTATCTTATTATTTGTACATGTAAACTTGTAAAATGACACCCTCAAATGGAAAAACACAACCTAATTTTGCACAACGTTATCCCACCTCAGCTAACACCCAACCAAGAAACCTCCATTACTGTAGAGCGTTCTTTTAACACTCCAGTAATGCTCTCTGGACATTGCCTTAATCCTCTAATCCTCCCACAGCGCTCCAGTAACATCTGTCGAACACCACGGTCATATCAATCACAGTGAAATGGCCTCTCGCAAGCCGCATGTAACTGTCCAAAACAGCCAACTCCCACAGAGCAACACAGACCTTGGGTCAAAGAGACAGGACCAGGTCTCAATGATATAGTGCATTCTCACTGACCAGCCAAAGTACAATACATGAAACTATTCAAAAGCTTTGCATTGTCATTGGATTTTCTTTTCAACACTACATGTGTAAACAGCGCACAAGTATTTAATAAAAACTAAAGTTTTATTCAGCAATCCAACTGCATCCCAGATGGTTTTAAACATTTATATTTTCACTTTGTGGTGTTATGCAACATACGGACATACTAAACACATCTAAGGCATAGCTATTAAAATGTAATTTTTGAAATGTCTTTTTGTACAAATTGTGGAAATGTGTTAATTGCATTTGATGACACTGAACATACACCACCATTCAAAGTTGGGGGTCAATAAGATGTTATTGAAATGAACACAATGGCTGGAGAATCACACACTGTAAAAATTGTTTTGTTGGTTTAACTTAAAAAAGTAAGTAACCTGGTTGCCTTAAAACTTTAAGTTTATTGAAATGAAAAATTTGAGTTGATACAATGAAATACAATTAAGGTTTATTAAATAGAAACTCAAAATATTATTGTATCTGAACCACAAATTTGATAAATCATGAAAATAGCACAATTTGGCATGTTTCACTGCATCATCCCAAATAAGACACAATTACTCAATATGCTTACAAAATATTTGAATAATATTTGAATAAAGGTTGTCAATCCTCAAAATGTTTTATTGTATTAACTCAATTTTTTATTTCAATGAACTCAAAATTAAGGCAACCATGCAGGTAACAAAAAATATTTTTTTGCAGTGCATTTGATAAAAAATACAGTAAAAACAGTATGGT
>NC_090184.1:27088300-27116989 GCF_024679245.1 Pseudorasbora parva
TTTTACCATAATGTAAGTACATTAAAAACCTTAGTCTTCAACTTACCAGTTAAGTTGAGCTTGCTCATATTCTTTTTCTTTTGCACCGTGAGATGGAGTATGTCTTACGCCATAATAATAGCAATCCATAATGGAACTTGCGCACCTGCTTTTAAAGGGAATGTTGGATGACGCTCTGATTGGTTTATTCACGTTACGCCCAAATCACACCTATGAATAATGAAGCTACTTCAGATCAACCCATTTTAGATTTGCGCCGGGCGCAAGAGCCATTTATCCCGCTGGGAAAATAGCAACAGCGCCGAGACCCGCCCACAAAGTTACTTGCGCTTCGCGCTTTGACACTTGCGTTTCATATCGTTAAAATAGGGCCCTATACGTGAATCTCAAGAAACATATTAAAATAAAATAAAAAAAACCCATGTCATGACCCCTTTAAACTTTAAAAGTGGCTAAAATTGTGGCATCACCAGTGTAAATGTACCACAGTGCAGCTACAAGTTCCTTTTTGAAATGTGATCTGTGAGTCGCACCATGACTCACACATACAGCATCACACTGAAACCTTGACACCACTGCAGCCAGTGGATGTGGGTGGAGCAGAATGATGCAACATGCTGAAAAACGACAGCCTTGACAGGGTCAGCAGGGTTATGGAGGTCAGAGGGAAGATGAGCCTTTAAAATAAGGGTGTAAAACTGTTGAGTGCTAAAGGATTGTCAGGCAGCCATCTCAAATAGCATTGGTTCTAAATGAATAAAGTAAAAAAAGGTCCCTTTTCTCATTTTCTTTTTCTATCCCTCTCTCCTCGGTTGTTATATTTGTGTACTTTTCATTACTCTGTTGCCTCTCCGTGATGACAGGGCTGTAATAACTTTGGTCAAATGTTGGTAAAACACTTCTGACAAATGAAATTCACCTTGCAGTGGGTCGGCTGGCCGTCTGCCAGCGTAGGGGGAGGTCACCCTCTCCCCCTCCCCCCAATGAGGAGAGAAGGAGCATGTCAATTCCATCCACAGAAAATGCTTCTTCCATCAGGAAACTATATCCCACCTCAGCCAGGTATTAAACATTGAATTGTGTGCCGCTCATTTGCTCTTCCACGCTCTCACCGTATAAAAAAAACACACACACACATTATCATGAGTGAGGAGCAGTTTATCTGACATGCCGAGAATTTGGTTCTGGATAAATCGCCATGTTGGCAGTCAGGCCAGATGAACAAGCTGAATCCAGCCTGCTGTTTAATTTCAGCCTTGCCTCCTCCTGCTCCTGCTCCACAGGACAGCACTCACTGCTGGGCTCCTAAAGACATTCATTCTGTTTGAACATGCACTTGAGAGGACCAGAACATCCACAACACTGATCTCAAAAGAAGTGAGACTATGGATTTTTAAACTGGACTGTGGAAAATTAATAGTGTTGACCACTCATAAGCTAATTTTTAAATAAAATGTTAAAAAGTTACTATTTTAGACAGAGTTGTGTGTAAATATAATATATTTATGATGATAACATTATATGTATATATATATATATATATATATATATATATATATATATATATATATATATATATATGATGATATCGATCATCATGATGGCGCCGCGGATGGCCGCCTCGGTGTGGAGCTCCTCTGTTATTGTGTTGTTTTTCTTTGTTTGTTCTGCGCTTAGTCATTCTTTTCCGATCCGTTTTACCAAAGACGAACTACTGGACATTAGGACACACACACCAGACAACATATCTACATTTTTTGAATATTCGGACGTTTTGCGGGACATTCTCGTTGGAGGGGCAGCTGTGTTTTAAAACGCGCGGCCGGACGCAAACGAGGGAAGCGAGCCGGCGCGCTGGTTAAACTCCGCTCGCGCGGCCTCCGCACTGCACTCCCCAGTATTCATCTTGCGAATCTCCGATCCCTTCCTAACAAAACGGACGAACTTCTTCTCCTCTCCCGCATTAACAGGGACTTTAATAACTCTGCTGCACTGTGCTTCACTGAAACCTGGCTGAGTGAAGCCATTCCGGATAACGGACTACATCTGCCGGGCTTCCAGCTGTTCAGAGCGGATCGCATCACGGAACTTACAGGGAAAACGAGAGGTGGTGGATTGTGTTTCTACATTAACGAAAGTTGGTGTTCAGATGTAACAACGCTGAAGAAGATGTGCTCTCCTAACTTAGAGGCGCTTTTCATAAACTGTAAACCTTTTTACTCGCCACGAGAGTTTTCCTCGTTCGTTCTCGTGAATGTTTACATTCCTCCAGACGCGTGTGTGAACGCGGCACTGCAGCGGCTGGCTGAACAAATAGCTGAAACAGAACAAAGCTACCCAGACTCTCTTTTAATCATTCTTGGAGATTTTAACAAAGCAAATCTCTCCCGTGAACTGCCAAAATACAGACAGCACGTTACATGTCCCACCAGAGACAGTAATATACTGGACCACTGTTATACAACAATAAAAGATGCATATCACTCCGTCCAACGGGCAGCTTTGGGGTTGTCTGATCACTGTGTGGTTCATCTTATACCGACCTACAGGCAGAAACTGAAATCAGCTAAACCTGTAATAAGGACTGTAAAAAGATGGACTAATGAAGCAGAGCAGGACTTACAAGCCTGCTTCGATTGCACTGATTGGACTGTTTTTGAAGCTGCTACCACCGATCTGGATGAGCTCACAGATACTGTAACATCATACATCAGTTTCTGTGAGGACACATGCATTCCTACCCAGTCATTCTTATCATTCACAAATGATAAACCATGGTTTACTGGGAAACTCAAACAGCTTCGTCATGCCAAAGAGGATGCTTACAGAAGTGGGGATAAGATCCTGTATAACCAAGCCAGGAACAGACTGACAAAGGAGATCAGAGTTGCTAAAACAAGCTACTCTGAAAAGCTGAAAAACCAGTTTTCAGCCAACGACCCTGCATCAGTCTGGAAAGGCCTGAGGAACATCACCAACTACAAGTCACCATCCCCCGAGCTGTAGAGAATCCACAACTGGCTGACGATCTGAATGCATTCTACTGCAGGTTGAAAAGCCCAGTCTCACACCTCAATCCCACCCTGATCTGCACTTCACACCCTCACCATCACCTCCTGCACCCCCTCTTCTCCCCCCTCCTGCCATCCAACCTGAGCTTAAGGTCTGTGTGGAGGACGTGAGCCGAGTCTTCAAAAAACAGAAGACCAAGAAAGCTTCAGGCCCAGACGGCATCTCATCTGCTTGTTTGAAAGCCTGCGCTGACCAACTGGCCCCAGTCTTCACACAGATCTTCAACAGATCATTGGAGCAGTGTGAAGTTCCCAGCTGCTTCAAACGCTCCACTATCATTCCCGTCCCCAAAAAAACCAAAATCACTGGACTAAATGACTACAGACCTGTTGCTCTCACGTCTGTTGTCATGAAGTCATTTGAAAGACTGGTATTGGCCCACCTAAAGGACATCACTGGACCCTTGCTGGATCCTCTTCAATTTGCCTACAGAGCAAACAGGTCTGTGGATGATGCAGTCAACATTGGACTGCATTATATCCTGCAACATCTCGACAGACCGGGGACCTATGCAAGGATCCTATTTGTGGACTTCAGTTCGGCCTTTAATACCATCATGCCTGATCTCCTCACAGCCAAACTGACCCAGCTCTCCATACCATCCTCAATCTGTCAATGGATCTCTAGCTTCCTGACAGACCGGCAGCAGCGAGTGAGACTGGGTAAACTCACATCCAGCACTCTTACAATCAGCACTGGTGCCCCCCAGGGGTGCGTTCTCTCCCCACTGCTCTTCTCCCTGTACACCAATGACTGCACTTCTAAAGACTCCTCTGTCAAGCTTCTGAAATTTGCAGATGACACCACTGTCATCGGCCTTATCCAGAACGGTGACGAGTCTGCTTACAGACTGGAGGTTGAACAGCTGGCTGTCTGGTGCAGTTATAACAACCTTGAGCTGAATGCGCTCAAAACGGTGGAGATGATAGTGGACTTCAGGAGGAACAGCCCAGCACTCCCCCCACTCACCATCATGAACAGCACTGTGGACGCAGTGGAGTCATTCAGGTTCCTGGGAACTACCATCTCTCAGGACCTGAAGTGGGACAATCACATTGACTCCAATGTGAAAAAGGCTCAGCAGAGACTGTACTTCCTTCGTCAGCTGAGGAAGTTCAACCTGCCACAGGACCTACTGATTCAGTTCTACTCAGCTGTCATTGAGTCGGTTATATGCACCTCCATCACTGTCTGGTTTGGTTCAGCTACCAAATCAGACATCAGGAGACTGCAACGTACCATCCGGACTGCAGAGAGGATTATTGGTGCCAAACTGCCAACCCTCCAGGACCTGTACTCTTCCAGAGTGAGGAAGAGAGCGGGTAAAATCATCACAGACTCCACTCACCCCGGACACCTCTTGTTTGAACTGTTACCGTCAGGACGGCGACTCCGATCACTGGCCACTAGAACATCTAGGCATAGGAACAGTTTCTTCCCACAGGCCATTTCCCTCTTGAACAGTTAACCCCCCCCCCCCCCCCCCCCCCCCCAAGGCAATGCCTGTAAGTGCAATTATTCCCACTTTTTAGTGCAATATCTCCTAAACTCAGGTGATTACTTATATTACTTATATTATTTATTATTTATATTTATTCTCTCCACCCAAATACTGTAAATGCTCATAATCTACGTCTTCTGACTAAACGTAACCGTGACCTTATACTGTTCATATTTTTTCTTCATATTTTTATTCTTAGAATTTTTTATTACCGTGTTGTATTGTATTGTTTATGTGCACTGGAAGCTTCAGCACCAAAAAAAATTCCTTGTGTGTGAAAGCACACTTGGCAATAAAGCTCTTTCTGATTCTGATTCTGATTCTGATATATGTTATTCCCTTAACTAAGACGATTTGATACATACCTCTCTCTTCTCAGTGCATTCACTTAATCACTGATCTGATAAATGCTTAACCCACTAAGCTCAGTTCCCTTTCGAAAGGGAACTCGAGCTGCGTCAGCTGACGCTATGGGGAACGCCTCCAGCGTGACCGGTGTCTGAGCTACTATCAAACCACAGCAATCCTATTGACCGGCGACAGCCTATGATGTCATCAAGGTGCGACCAGGAAGTATATAAGGGCGCCTTGCAAACATGACACCAGCATCTTCGTCTTCAGGGACTGTTTTTGTCTGAATGCTTCAAATCAAAGGTAATCCAGATTCATTTATTTTCTGCCTGGGATTAAGAGCATGCACAGTCAAGCTCTTGTGGAGTCATTTGTTCGATTGTGTGTAATGTGAGCGAAGTTTTCAATCCGAGATCGCTCCGTTCTCGTCTAGCGCTCTTCCTGAGGGAAGAGCGTTTTTGCATCTGAGATTAGTGATGTGATCCCCACTCACGCTGAGGCTGAGCGCGGATGCACGTCACATTCCCTCGGATGGGGTCGCCGATCGCCGCGAGGGGATGTTTCCCTCCGGCGATCTAGCGACTGACGAGACTAATCACGAATGCTCGTAGGGATGGCTGGTGAGAAGGGAAATTAATTTCTCAGCCATCCTGACTGTGTATGCTGAGCCGATGGCTGTTATGAGCGCGCTGCATGCAGGCTGCGGCCGTCATGTGGGCGCATTAAAGGAGAGATCGCTCGTTTAAACGGAACGATCGATTTCTCCCCGGCCATAAAACCGTCGGCTCAGTTGAGCTTTTCCATTCCTTCCTGATCTCCTGACTGAGATCGTGAGGGTATGGAAGAACCCATATTCAGTGTATTCACGGACATCAGCGGGTGTTAAATGCTGATGTTTGGAGGATGGGTGTTCTAGCTCCAACCCTGCCATCTGAGCTTCTTTCAACTATGTTTCAAGAAGTTTAGATGGCGGGGCATACACGGCAGCGGGTCAGCCTGGTGCTACTTTTACGCCGTGTCGGTGTTGCAAGTGTACTGGGAAGACCTGCTGAGGGATCTCAATCAGGGAAAATACCCTGACCCGCGGCGCAGCTGTGCGCCATATCAGCGATAGCAGGGCCTGAGGGCCAGTGTCACAGAAGCGCGGGTGGTGGTGTCCGAGGACCCGCACACCGCTGAGATCCGGGTCCCAGGCAGGCGGGAGGCGTCACGGTATACGGACCAGTGACGGGGCCTGAGTGCCAACATCGCCTCTCATGCTCCCCGCGGTTAAGGGCGGGGCGCAAAGAGGCGGACTCCCACATAAGAGGAATAGTATCACAACGCTGTTGGCGTGAATTAAATATCCCTCCCTTAGGTGGGTGAGTTAAGAATTACATCTCATTTACTGCTCTTCTTCATTTTCTCCCCAGGCGCTTCTTACATCCGGCCCTGAGGGGGGCCATGACGATGATACTCTAGACCCCGCCTGGCTGGGCTGTGAGAAGCGCACCCTCAGGCGGTTGCGCTCCCAAACATGCATACTGTGAGTAAAACTTATGTGTGGATATCGTCGCGCAGGAGGCGAGCTGGTAAGTCCCCCTTGCGAGGGAAACATTTATTATTTATGTTGTGTGAGACTTCATGCTCCCCGCCAAGGGTTTGGGGATCACGGTATCGATGGAGGACACCATAGGGCCCTGTAGTTCCCCTGTCCGGTGGCTAGAACGATTTTTTAGATGCCGTTATGTGGTATGTCTAGAGCTAGCTTTGCTAGGAGAGAATAGCCGCCATTGTATGTACAGCTGTGTGAACAGTTTTTTTGCCTTCTCTCTGTGTGATGAAGCAGTATTGAGGCAACCGCTCATTCTTGTAGGAATGTGCTGTTGTTTTAGGCGAGTGTGCTCTCCTAGTCAAACAGGAAGCTCTTAGCCACCCCAGGGTAAAGCGGTCAACGTTGCCCCTCGTGGAATTTCATAGACGGGAGGGTGAGTTTAGGCTTACGCACGAACTACAGATTTATGTCTAGCCTCGCAGGGCTTAGACGGAGTATTATTGAGGTTTTTTCGCTTCCCCGAGCCATGTATAATACTCTTATGTAGGCTGGCCCTCTCCGGGCCACTGCATCGGTTGGCCTAGGCTTTTGCGGGATGGGGGGCATTTCTTTCCAAAGAAGGAAAGTAATTATTGCCCGAGGCCCTCGGTTTGAATATTGCAGGGCATTTTCTTTCGCATCCCTAGTCAGCCTCCTCTTACATTAGAGTCGTCCGGCCAAGGCCCGCCCCCTTCTCTGCGTTTTGGGGTTTTTAGTAATGCAGGTTGGTGTGAAGCAGAATGAACAGCGACTTAGCCAGTGGTCGTGGGGCGGGGTTTGGCGTCCCACGCTTGTACGCAGGTGGGCTATTTTTGCGAAAACCCCGCTTTCCAGAGCTTGTTGTGGCTGCCACCTTCTGGCGGCCCCTGGCCCCATCCTGGAGGATGTTGGGCCGGTGGGTAGCATATTTGTGAATATTTTTTTTTTTTTTTGCCCTCTGCTCTGTGTCTTCTGCTCCACCTTTTAGGGCTCGGGTTGAGCTGCACTCGCAACCTGCGTGCTTCGTAATGGTTCGGTCGGATGCTCCCCTGGAAGCCGAAGCATTGCCATGGCTGACGCCCTAGCGTGAACGGTAGGCCGCTGCATGAAGGAAGAGCGGCCGCCCTGACGCAGGTGACGTAAGTTGTACTCCCCTTGCTTTGAGGGTCTAGGTACTTTCTGCTGAGTACACTGCTTTTGGCAATGTGTTTAGGCTATGTCTGTAGGCACTGCCGGATGGGACTGCGTCATCGCATGGAGGACCCCGTGAGCCTCCGGGATGAAGCCAGCCCCGGGAGGGGCATGGGCTACCAGCTGGCTGTGAGCAGCCAGCTTGGGCAGTCCTGGCAGTGGACTCTGAGCAGGAGGCCTCAGCAGGCCTCCTTGCGGGTGAGTCGCGACATCGGGCCAATGTGCGCCTGGGAGGAATATCCCCGACGATGTCGGCTTCAGCAGTACCTCGTCGACAAGCAGGACCATCATGGCCTCCCTGGGGTGATTCCCCAGGTGGTAACTGGATGTCTAGGTCTTCGTCAGCCAAGCAGACAGCCACTGTCAGCCCGACTTGGAGCGGCCAGCATTCATCCGACCTGCCAGCGAGCATTCGTCGCTGGCATGGCTACAAGCCCAGTTAGTAGGCCTCCCTAGGGGCCTGCTGGGGTGCAGCAGGCCTTGCCGGGCTTCCCTTGAGGGGGTATTCCCGTGCTTCAGGTGTTAGACGGCAGGTAGTAGGCCTCACCAGGCCTCCCTGAGGGCCTGCTGTGGTAGCAGTAAGCCTCGTCTGGCTTCCCCCAAGGGGTCGTTCCTGGGCTTCAGTCACTGGATGATAGGTAGTAGGCCTCGCGGGGCCTCCCTGAGGGCCTGCTGGGATGCAGCAGGCCTCATCTGGCTTCCCCTGAGGGGGTACTCCAGGGAACTAGCGCTGGATAACAGTTCCTGGGCTCCAGTCACCAGATGGCAGGTAGCAGGCCTCACCAGGCCTCCCGGAGGGCCTGCTGGGTTGCAGCAGGCCTCATCTGGCTTCCCATGAGGGGGTGGTCCAGGGCCTCGGCCACTGGGTGACAGGGATTAGGCCTCGCTAGGCCTCCCGGAGGGTGAGCCCCGGTTCTCGGTTCCTATGACAGTGAGCATGGTTGCTAGCCAGGGCGGCTAGCATGATCTGCTATCAGGTAGCAGGCCTCACCAGGCCTCCCTGAGGTCGTTCCCTGGTCTCAGTGCCGGCTACGAGTAGCCTGGCAAGTAGTAGGCCCTGCGGGGCCTCCCAGGGGGAATGAGTTCCTTGGACAGAGACACATAACTGGCTCAAGCTGACAGCTAGTGGTTCCTGCCATCAGGCTTCGGTCCTAGCCGGCAGCACCTGATGGCGGGCGCATACTCTAGCACGACGAGTTTACACTGCTGCTATGCGGTCCTTACAGGACAGGGACTTGCATAGGTTGCCTACAGCATGGTACCTACCAGGCAGGCTTAAGAGCTCCCCTCTTAGGAGGGTTGTCTGTGAGCTTACGGCCGCCTGGGCCTGGTCAGTTGGTCGTAGGCCCTTCGGGGCCTCCCTGTGAGATCAGCCTGTAGGCCTTCTCAGGCCTCCTGAGCACCCCTGTAATGTATGTGCTCGGTAGATCCTAGGATCGAGCAGCTGACTCCCCTCGCTAGCAAGGGTGGGAAAGCACTACGCTGAGCGCTGTTCTCCAGGATAGCCCGTCTCTGAGTTCCGGCCTGAGGCGGACACTGCCAGTTCGCAGTCCCTCAGCTTGATGCCTCTCCAGAGGCGAGTTTCCAGAGGCTCTGTTGTTAACAGACTGGGCTGGCAGACGGAAGCGTCCCGCATAGTGACGCCAGGTCAAGCCTCCCTGGTGGCATTCGGTGAAGTTCTTCCCGAATAGTGACTGGCTGGGGCGCCCTCGGGTCCCCTAGCCACATTCCCTTAAAGGAACCCCTTCTGTCGAACAGGTTGGTTCCAGGCCTTTGAGCGGCCGGGGTAGGGTACATGAAGGTGCCCCAAGGCCACAGCTCGGGCTATGACCGTAGGGAATGCTGTCACTGACAGCCTAATGTGACCAGAGGGGGAGTGGTTCAGGCATTTTAGTTGAATTTGCTTGTCCTGACAGTTGTCACTGCCAGTAGGCATGCACTCCCCTCGGCATGGCGGCGTGGGTATATCGTTCCCCATAGCGTCAGCTGACGCAGCTCGAGTTCCCTTTCGAAAGGGAACGTCCCCGGTTACGAATGTAACCTTGGTTCCCTGAGAACAGGGAACGAGACGCTGCGTCACTTTTGCCATGCCTCGGGGCCTGCCTGCGAACAGTCCCTTCAGACGAAGAAGCTGGTGTCATGTTTGCAAGGCGCCCTTATATACTTCCTGGTCGCACCTTGATGACATCATAGGCTGTCGCCGGTCAATAGGATTGCTGTGGTTTGATAGTAGCTCAGACACCGGTCACGCTGGAGGCGTTCCCCATAGCGTCAGCTGACGCAGCGTCTCGTTCCCTGTTCTCAGGGAACCAAGGTTACATTCGTAACCGGGGACGTTTATTCACTGCAAACAGAGATAAAGTAAGAAGAGACCAAACACCTCCACATTTTCCCTATTTAAATACAGTTACATGAATAGTTGAACGACAAAGTATGGTGACACAAAATAAAACGTGGTGTCTTTCTAAGTGGATTAATAAGGAGAACTATAATGTATGGCGGAATAGCACTTCAGGGAGTACTTCGACTCTGCGTAGTAAAAAGTCCCGGCTGAAACATCCTCCCTCACATCTCCCCCTCCCTCTCTCATTTCTGTCCATCTTAAACTGTGTTCTGAAAATGAACAGAGGTTTTACGGGTGTGGAACGACATTAGGGTGAGTCATTAATGACAATTTTCATTTTTGAGTGAACTAACCCTCAAGCGAATTAGGGAAAGTTCACAGTAAAATTTTAATTGTGTCATTAATTAATCACCCTCATGTTGTTTCAAACCCACAAGACAAATTAAGATCTTTTTGATAAAATCTGATACCTTTCCATCCCTCCATTGTCATCTACGCAACTACCATTTTGAAGCTACAAAAAGTTCATAAAGAGATCGTAAAAGTAATCCATATGAATTGAGCGGAACAGACTATGAATTTTCTGAACAGACTCGAATGCTTTATATAATGAACAGGTTGAATTTAGGCTTTTAATCCCATATCAACATTCATCAACTCACATCAGTTATTGTGAACAGAAGGTCAAGCATGTTCACTGACGTGCGAGAACCAATGAGGTTCATTCTCGTGCATTACGCAGCACATCTGAGCTTCCACAAGAACCAATGAGGTTTGTTCGTGTGTGTCAAGCATGTTCGGTTGAGCTTCTGTTTATGATCAGTGTTTAAATGTAAATTAAAGCCTAAGTTAAATCTGTTCATCATATAAATTCATCATATAAAGAGTATCTTGACAAAATCTGAACTAAACCACTTATTTGGATTAGTTTACCTCTTTATGATCTTTTTGAAGTAGTAGTTGCAAAGCTTTCAATGGAGGGACAGAAATCTCTGAGATTTCATCAAAAATATCTTTATGTGTGTTCCGAAGACAAAAGTCTTTGGTTTGGAACGACATGAGGGTGATTCATTAATGGCAGAATTTTGATTTTTGTGTGAACCCTCCCTTTAACACTGCTTATCTCTTTCTCTCTCTGTATGTTTAAAGAGACTAAACCTCCAGCTAATAATTGAGTTAACAGTGTCTACATTAGCTGATCCATAAGATTACCAAAGGTAAGATCTCACCTTGCCATTCAAACAGCCCAAAGTGTCTAATGAAGTAAAACAACCTGTCAAGAACTCAGGTCTGATTTTTATTGGAAAAACTACATTAGAGAGTACAGCATGCACTCTCTCGATTCCTTCCATCCTCTCTCACTCCTCCACGTTTCTTCTTATGTCAGCACCATCAAGCTCATTTTGTGGGATTCAGTCTAATGCATGTTTACATCCCTCTGTTTAAATATTTGGAGCATACAATAGTGGTCTGTTTTTTAGAACAACGTTAATAGCAAATGAATGTGTGCATATATGAGTGTGTTTGTATACATACACTCATTGGCCATTTTATTAGGTACACCCTTTTGCCTTCAGAACTGCCTTTTTTCTTCATGGCAGATTCAACAAGGTGCTAGAAACATTCCTCAGAGGTTTTGGTTTATATTAACATGAGAGCATCCCATAGTTGCTGCAGATTTGTTGGCTGCAGATCCATGATGCTTATCACTGATTCCCCTACATGCCAAATGTTCTCTATTGGATTGAGATCTGGTGACTGGAAGCCATTTGAGTATTGTAGACCCGCTGTCATGTTCAATAAACCAGTCTGAGATTATTTGAGCTTTGTGATATGACGTGTTATCCTGCTGGAAGCATCCATCAGAAGATGGGTAGACATAAAGGTGGTCATAAAGGGTTGGGCATGGTCAGCAACAATGTTCAGGCTACATGTGGCATTTAAACACTGCTCTGTAATACTTTAGAATAATGGTCATTGGTTAACATTAGTTAATATAGTAACTAACATAAACCAACCATGAGCAGTTCATGTGTAGGCTATACTGTATTTTTTTGTTAACGTTAGTTAACAAATGTTAGTTCACAGTGTATTAACTACTGTTAACAAGATTTTAATAATGTATTAGTGAATGCTGAAATTAACATTTACAAAGATAAATAAATGCTTTCTAAGTGTAGTATATTATTAGTTCATGTTAACTAATGTAGTTAACTAATGTTAACTAATGACCATTATTCTAAAGTGCTACCCAATGCTCAATTAGTATAAGGTGCCCAATGTGTGCCACAAAATAGCCCAATACCATCAGCATCAGCCAGGGGGGAAATTTCCTGTATAATGTTGTATATCACAGCTTAACCAACGTAATACGATGCATCTTTTTAGAAACTAAATAGTCACGACTGTTATATGGAACCAGTCAAAACTCTGTAATTTGAATCATGTTAGTCATCAATGACCAGTGATGCCAACGCGTTTATCTAATGTCTAATCTGACTACTTTTTTCCTGTAAAGAGTAATCTAACGCGTTACTATTTCCAAACCAGTAATCAGATTAAAGTAATTTATCCAAGTCACGGTGAGTTACTCCTTTTCCTTAGTAAAAAATACAAAATATATATTTTTGCTTTCTTCTTGGGCCCCGGGAAGAGCATTTTTTTAGGAAATGTTTTTTAATTTCAATTTAAAATTTCAGGCGATACACTGTTGATGTTACTGTTAAAAATGCACTTCCAATAAAGTGAGTGTTGGCAAAAATGGTTGTCATTTCCATGTTGAGGCGGCAGGTGTTGTCGGCAACTGCTGAATGTAACTAATAAAGTAACTTGTAATCTTACTTGGTTACTTTTAAAATCAAGTAATCTGTAAAGTAACTAAGCTACTTTTTTAAAGGAGAAATCAGTAATCAGATTACTTTTTCAAAGTAACTGTGGCAACACTGTTAATGCTGTCACATACAGGTGGTGAAGTAATAAAGCATGCAGTATTTAGCATACACTTTACTCCTAGATGAAATGTCTTTTTTTTCCTCTCCTATAAACTGACTGACTTGCTTGTCTGTACCTATAGGGTAGTTAGTATAGAGTGTACAGCTTCAACACACACCCAGAGTTTAAATTAAAAAAATAAAATGTGCTGGGAAATTGCCACTGTTGTTTGAAAAGTGCAGGTCAAAAGCCAGCTTGCAACAGTCCTGTTCCAAAAGCTGTATATTTTATATTCTCTGTCCAAATAATAAATTCATATGAAATGCACACAGGGGTCTGTTAAGTAAATAATACCCGACATAACAGTAAATAAGAAGAAAATAGTCTCTGGCAATGTAATCATCTTGTTTATTTCTGTCATAACTGAGTTCAGCAGCATTAAAGAGACAAATTCTCCAGAGAACCAACCATTTATGGGACATGAGTCTCAGGTCTGAATTTCAAAACGCCTGGGAGTAAAAAAAACTCCCAAAGCTCCATAATACTAGAAAATATTCTTCAGACTCTCAACAATGCCATAATGTCCATAATACAGCTCTGGAAAAAATTAAGAGACCACTTAACATTGAAAATCATTTTTTCCCAGAGCTGTATGATGTTTTTTACGTCTGCTGACAGAAAAGAGACAGAATCCAGTTGCGAGAATCAACAGTATTTATTATACTCAAGTTCAGAAGAACATAAACAGTTCGCTGGAAGACACAAGATGAATACTCAGGAACACAATAGAACAGGCAGGCTGAAGTTCAGGAACCAGCTGGACAGGCAGGCAGATGGAACCACGCCGGGCTGTGACGCAGGGCTGCAATGGGCTTTTCGAATCAAAAGGAGACAGAACTCCGGAACGACGAACAGAACATCCAAGACACACAGGAACAGGAAACACCACACAGACAGGAACTAGACGAACAGCAATAATCTGACAACAGAACTGGTTGAGAACCACGTATAAATAGCCCCCGTGATGAGTGCAGCTGGTGTCCGTGATCAGAGTTAAAGCAATCAGAAACCACGCCTCCAACAATACCACACACACAGAAAAGGTGAGACAATGGATTCATATAATGTGACAGAACCCCTCCCTCTAGGAGTGCCTCCTGCCGCTCCCAGAAGGACCTACCTGTCAATTGTAATCATCAATGAGAGAGTGGTCCAGTATGTCCCCAGCAGGAACCCAACTTATCTCCTCCGGATCGTAACGTTCCCAGTCCACCAAGTACTGGAATTCGCGACCCCTTCGTCTCGCGTCCAGAATCCGATTTTACCGAATAAGTAGGTTCCCCATCTATGAGACGCTGCGGTGCGGGAACCGGGGCAGGCGGGTTAATGCGAGAATAAAAAACGGGCTTCAAATTGGAAACATGAAATTCGGGATGTATCATCCTGTACGCAGAAGTCAGTTAAGGACTAATAATCCTGGTGACTGTGAATGGGCCAAAAAATTTGGGTGCTAATTTATAACTTTTTGACCCACAACGTAGACGGGAGGCTTAGACCGAAGGCGATCGGCTTGGGCCTTGGTGTGCTCTCCCACCCAAAATAGAGTCTCGCGGGCTCTACTCCAGGTCTGGCGACACCTCTGGACAAACCAGCGACCTCAGATTTCAGACAGGGAAAAATAGGTGGCTGGTACCCTAAACTACACTTTAAAGGAGATACTAGTAACGAGTTATATGCGTACTCAACCCAAGAAATTTGTTGACTCCAGGAGGAAAGGTTCTTGGAGACCAAACATCGCAACACTCTCTCAAGATCCTGGTTGGCTCGCTTGGTTTGACCATTGCTCTGGGGATGGAAACCTGAAGACAGACTCACAGTAGCCCCCAGTAGTCTACAAAATTCTTGCCAAAATTTGGACACAAATTGGGGCCCCCTGTCGGAAACCATGTCTATTAGAAGGCCATGTAAACGGAAGACATGATCTGCGACAGCCACCTCTGTCTCCTTGGCAGAAGGTAATTTGGCCAAGGGGATGAAATTAACCTTTTCCGAAAACTGGTCCACAATGGTTAAAACCACCATCTTGCCCTGGGAGTGCGGGAGGGTGGTAATAAAATCTAGCGCGAAATGGGACCAGGGTCTCGAAGTAACAGACAGTAGCTGGAGTAACCCATCTAGTTCTAGTAACCCCTGGGTGACAAGCCACATTGGAACCATGACCCGTATGACTTCAGACCGGACCCCCTCAGGCACAAACAAACGACTCGGGGGGCCGCCGGGCGTAGGCATTACCCCTGCTAAGGCCGTCCTGACCTTCGACTCAATCTCCCATGTGAGTGTAGAGATGATTTTTCTGGAAAATACACTAGGGAGTAGACGGGCGCTCGGAACGGTCAAAAACACTAAATAAAACATTGGGTTTGATATTCTTAGAACCCAGACAATACTATAGAGAAAAATCAAAACAGGGCCCACCGAGCCTGCCTAGAGTTAAGTCTTTTAGCAGATCTGATGTACTCCAGATTCTTATGATCAGTCCATAAGATAAAAGGAAACCCCTTCTAACCAATGACGGCATTGTTCCAATGCGAGCTTAACCGCTAACAGTTACCACTGTCGTAATTTTGTTCGGCTGGCGGTAAGTGATGCGAAAAGAATGCGCATGGATGCATCTTAAGAGTCGTCCGAAGAAGAGCGCTGTGACAGCACCGGCCCTACCCCCACCTCTGACGTGTCCACCTCCACCACGAACTGACGTGATGGATCAGGGCAACGAGAATGGGAGCCGAAACGAAGTGGCTCTTAAGTTTGGAAAATGTAACTTCGCCTACACATGACCACCTGAATGTTGTTTTGGAGGAGGTCAACATGGTCAGAGGCGCGGCTAGTTGGCTGTAATTACGAATGAAACATTTGTGAACTTACTGAAAAAACTACTTTTATTCAAGTTCAGGAGGAACCCGATCAAATTATATATCCAATCATCATGAGAGGATAAGCTTCTGGAGAGGATAGGATATATCCCACTCACCTATGTTCCTCAAAAGTTTCAAGCATATCTCCACCACACTCGCATGGTTATTATCTTAAACAGAGATACGGGGGGAGTATACCAAGCTCAGAGCCCTTGTGGACAACACCCCAAATAGGCATACTACTTTATTCTATCTTATTATTTGTACGTGTAAACTTGTAAAATGACACCCTCAAATGGAAAAACACAACCTAATTTTGCACAGCGTTATCCCACCTCAGCTAACACCCAACCAAGAAACCTCCATTACTGTAGAGCGTTCTTTTAACACTCCAGTAATGCTCTCTGGACGTTGCCTTAATCCTCTAATCCTCCCACAGCGCTCCAGTAACATCTGTCGAACACCACGGTCATATCAATCACAGCGAAATGGCCTCTCGCAAGCCGCATGTAACTGTCCAAAACAGCCAACTCCCACAGAGCAACACAGACCTTGGGTCAAAGAGACAGGACCAGGTCTCAATGACATAGTGCATTCTCACTGACCAGCCAAAGTACAATACACGAAACTATTCAAAAGCTTTTCATTGTCATTGGATTTTCTTTTCAACACTACATGTGTAAACAGCGCACAAGTATTTAATAAAAACTAAAGTTTTATTCAGCAATCCAACTGCATCCCAGATGGTTTTAAACATTTATACTTTCACTTTGTGGTGTTATGCAACATACGGACATACTAAACACATCTAAGACATAGCTTATAAAATGTAATTTTTGAAATGTCTTTTTGTACAAATTGTAGAAATGTGTTAATTGCATTTGATGACACTGAACATACACCACCATTCAAAGTTGGGGTCAATAAGATGTTATTGAAGTAAATACAATGGCTTGAGAATCACACACTGTAAAAATTGTTTTGTTGGTTTAACTTAAAAAAGTAAGTAACCTGGTTGCCCTAAAACTTTAAGTTTATTGAAATATATTTTTGAAAAATGTGATAATAAAATCAATTTTATCAATAAAACTCAACTCAATAAAAATTTGAGTTGATACAATGAAATACAATTAAGGTTTATTAAATAGAAACTCAAAATATTGCATCTGAACCCCAAATTTGATAAATCATGAAAATAGCACAATTTGGCATGTTTCACTGCATCATCATAAATAAGACACAATTACTCAATATGCTTACAAAATATTTTAATAATATTTGAATAAAGGTTGTCAATCCTCAAAATGTTTTATTGTATTAACTCAATTTTATTTTTATTTCAATGAACTCAAAATTAAGGCAACCATGCAGGTAACAAAAAAAATATTTTTTTTTTTTGCAGTGCATTTGATAAAAATACATTAAAAACAGTATGGTGAAACTATTGCAGTTTTGACTTTTGTAATATAGTTTAAAATGTAAACTTAAAATGTATTCCTGTGATATAAATCTGAATTTTCAGCATAATACTCCAGTATCCTCCAGAAATCATTATGCTGATTTTACTGCTCAAGAAACATTTCATATTGTTATTATAAATGTGGTGCTGATTCACATTTTTATGGAAACCTCAATAAAATAAAATAAAAATCAGAAATCTTTGATGAATAGAACGTTCAAAAGAATAGTATTTATTTTAAGTAATATTTTGTAATAGTGCACTGTAAAAAACATTTGGTTGGTTTTTGTTGGTTTAATTTAAAAAAGTAAGTAACCTGGTTGCCTTAAAATTTTGAGTTTATTGAAATTAAAAATTTGAGTTGATACAATGAAAGACATTTGTTTAATAAATAGAAACTCAAAATATTTTTGTATCTGATCCACATAAAAAATTTGATAAATCATGAAAATATAACTATTTGGCATGTTTCACTGCATCATCAGAAATAAAACACACACACAATTACCCAATATGCTTACAAAATCTTTTAATAATATTTTAATAAAGGTTGTCGAATCTCAAAAAAATGTCATTGTATTAACTCAAGATTTTAACTTCAATGAACTCAAAATTTTAAGGCAACCAGGTAACTTTTTTCTAAATAATTTTTTACAGTGTGTTAATGTCTTTACTGTCTCTTTTGGTCAATTTAATGCATCCTTGCTGAATAAAATTATTAATTTCTTTAAAAACAAATACTGATACAAACTTTTTAACTGTGGTATATTTAATTGATTAAATACAATAAAATCACACTTTAAGTATGAATAACTACAATTATAATGAGCTTTGCATGCATTGGTATTAGTCAACAGGTCACAAAAAATACACACACACACACACACACACACACACACACACACACACACACACACACACACACACACACACACACACACAAACACGAAATTACAAAGAAAGAGACAGGCAGACAGAGAAGAAAGTACCAGAGTTCGGCTATCTATCATTTTGTCACTCTTGTGTGCTCAGTATCCTCATGGGTGTCTCCTTTCTGTCTCCATTCTGCAATTAAGGGCTGTTTCCCTCACTTACTCTCATTTGAAAGACAAGCTCTCTCTCTCTCTCTCTCTCTCTCTCTCTCTCTCTCTCTCTCTCTCTCTCTCTTCTCTCTCTCTCTCTCTCTCTCTCTCTCTCTCTCTCTCTCTCTGTCTGTCTCTCTGCTGAACAGCAATAAAAGGTTCTATACACAATCAGGTCAAAAACAGAACAGGAGACAACTTTGTTCGCATGTGTGTGCTCATGTGCATTGTTTACATATTTAACATGTGAGCATTAGTGTCACACTGCTGCCACATAACCAAGGTGTTTTATGCAGGCCCTACTTACTGTGAACGCATAGTTGGTCTCTGTGCATCTAAATTCATTTTAATAGTTTTCCTCTACTTTAAAGCGATGTTTTAATGAAATTTGTCAAGTTTGCAAAATTTGTAAGGATGCTGTCAACTAAACACAGAAGCATAACCTGACAAAATAACATCTAAAACTTTATAAACAACCAAAAAAAGTGACAAGATCAGCTTCACAGCTCAAAAGTATGGTGGCTGAGAGAGCTTAGCACACTGCAATGAGGAAAACACAAGCAAATAGAATAAAACACAAGCCAATTAAGCAAACATCTTTGTCAGTTTGAAAACATGTGTAGCAAATACTCTCAACACACAGAAATACTCAAAACACACATACAATCAGTTTGTTAAAATAAAGAAGAAAAGAAGAAAAAAAATTCTGGCCATCGACAAAACCACTGATGAGACATTGGACAATAAGCATGTCCCAGCAAAGTTCATCACTTGTTTACTTGCACAAATTCAGCTTTGGATCACAGACAAAAAAGAAAAAAAAGAAAACAAAATTAAAACATGTGACCCTGGACCACAAAACTAATCATAAGTGAGTATTTACAGGGCTTTTCTGTCTTTGGTTGCGTTGTGAGTTTTAGCAGTGTGTTTCTGTCTTTGGTTGTGTTGTGAATATTAGTAGGGCGTTTATGTATTTAGTTGTGTTGTGAGTATTACTAGTGCATTCCTGTATTTGGTTGTGTTCTGGGTATTTGCAGACGTTTCTGTATTTGGTTGCACTGTGAATATTAGCAGGATGTTTCTGTATTTGATTGTGTTGGGAGTATTAGCAGGATGTTTCTGTATTTGGTTGTGTTGTGAGTATTTGCAGATGTTTCTGTATTTGGTTGTGTTGTGAGTATTAACAGCGTGTTTCTGTATTTGGTTATGTTGTGAGTATTTGCAGCATGTTTCTGTATTTGGTTATGTTGTGAGTATTAGCAGCGTGTTTCTGTATTTGGTTATGTTGTGAGTATTAGCAGCGTGTTTCTGTATTTGGTTGTGTTGTGAGTATTTGCAGACGTTTCTGTATTTGATTGTGTGTGAGTATTTGCAGGATGTTTCTGTATTTGATTGTGTTGTGAGTATTTGCAGGATGTTTCTGTATTTGATTGTGTTGTGAGTATTTGCAGACGTTTCTGTATTTGATTGTGTTGTGAGTATTAGCAGCATGTTTCTGTATTTGGTTGTGTTGTGAGTATTTGCAGATGTTTCTGTAATTGGTTGTGTTTTGAGTATTAGCAGGGCGTTTCTTTATTTGGTTGTGTTGTGAGTATTAGCAGTGTGTTTCTGTATTTGGTTGTGTGTGAGTATTAGCAGTGTGTTTCTGTATTTGGTTGTGTTTTAAGTATTAGCAGTGTGTTTCTGTATTTGGTTGTGTTGTGAGTATTTGCAGGATGTTTTTGTATTTGGTTGCGTTGTGAGTATTTGCAGGATGTTTTTGTATTTGGTTGTGTTGTGAGTATTTGCAGACGTTTCTGTATTTGGTTGTGTTTTAAGTATTAGCAGGCGTTTCTGTATTTGGTTGTTGTAGTAAGTTCGATAATGGAAGGAAGGAAGAGGACACGGGGGTCGGCTGGACGGTTGATACTTTCTTTATTTATAACTCAAAACTTGTAATAAACTTCACAACACACACTGCGGTGTGGATTCTCATAGACGCTCGATTACTTCCGGGTCGGCACTTCCGGCTTCCGGTAACTCAGTCTCTGTGCGCTCGTATCAACCGTCCGATCTCTCTCTCCTTGATCTCCGGTTCCACCGAGGTTTTATTCCCTCTCCGCGCTCATTACTAGAACAAGAGACAGGTGTTATTAATCTGCTTCCAATCCACTCACTTACCGCTTGTCCCGCGGCTCTCTCTCCCGCTGCAGACCTCGCTGAACCACGCCCCCCTTGCCACATACCCCCACCGCCCGACTCAGGCCGGGGAGCCGTCCGGCCTGCAGCCCCCCCCCCCCCCCCCATTTCTGGAGAGGAAATCGGCCACAGCCATCTGAGCACCCGGCCTGTGGACCACCTGGAACTTAAAAGGCTGAAGAGCTAGATACCAACGGGTGATCCGCGCGTTGGTATCCTTCATGCGGTGGAGCCATTGGAGAGGAGCGTGGTCCGAACAGAGGGTGAACTCCCGCCCCAGAAGGTAGTAGCGGAGGGTGAGAACGGCCCACCTGATGGCAAGGCACTCCTTTTCGATGGTGCTGTACTTAGCCTCTCTCTTCGAGAGCTTACGGCTAATGTACAGCACCGGCCGCTCTCCCCCCTCCACCTCCTGGGCCAGGACTGCGCCCAGCCCCCTGTCCGACGCGTCAGTCTGCAACAGAAAAGGGAGAGAAAAGTCAGGGGAGTGTAAAAGCGGCCCGCCACATAGAGCAGCCTTAACTCGGGTGAAGGCCTGCTGGCACGGCTCCGTCCATTGGACCGTATCTGGTAGCCCCTTTTTAGTAAGGTCAGTCAGGGGGCTGGTGAGGTCCGAATAATTTGGTATAAACCGTCTATAATATCCCGCCAGCCCCAAGAACTGCCTTACCTCCTTTTTGGTCTTGGGCCTCGGGCAGGTCGCAATTGCGGCGGTCTTATCAATTTGGGGACGCACCTGTCCATGACCCAAGTGGAAGCCCAGATACCTTACCTCCACCCGCCCAATTGCACACTTCTTCGGGTTGGCCGTGAGCCCCGCTCCCCTCAACGACCTCAAGACCGCCCGGACATGCTGCATATGCCGCTGCCAATCGTGACTGTAAATCACGATGTCGTCCAGGTAGGCAGCAGCATATGCGGCATGGGGACGCAAAATCCTGTCCATGAGGCGCTGAAAGGTAGCGGGTGCCCCGAACAAACCGAAGGGAAGCGTGACGAATTGGTGCAATCCGAACGGCGTGGTGAAGGCTGTTTTTTCTTTGGACAATGGAGACAAGGGGATCTGCCAATAGCCCTTTGTTAAGTCCAATGTCGAATAAAATCGAGCCGTGCCCAGCCGATCAAGCAACTCGTCAACCCGCGGCATTGGATACGCGTCGAATTTCGACACTGCGTTCACCTTGCGGTAGTCCACACAGAACCTGACCGAGCCGTCGGTTTTAGGGACCAAAACGATCGGGCTCGCCCAGTCACTGTTGGACTCCTCTATTACTCCCATATCGAGCATTGCCCCTAATTCTTCCTGAACTACTTTTTTTTTGTGTTCAGGTAAACGATACGGCCGGCTGCGAACTACCACGCCCGGCTCGGTCTCGATATGGTGCTGAATTAAGTCGGTACGGCCCGGTAGTGGCGAGAACACGTCGGCGAATTCCGCCTGTAGTTTTGAAAGATCAGTGAGTTGGGACGGTGAGAGGTGATCTCCCCCAGGGGCCAGTGCGACCGATTGTGCTTTGATGCTCGCCTCTGGCCCGAGATCATCCTCTCCCCCGATCACCGTCGCCAACAACACTGATTCGACCTCATTCCATTTCTTCAGGAGATTGAGGTGATATATTTGTCGTGCTCCGTTCCTATCGGACCGTATCACTTCATAATCGAGATCTCCAACCTGTCGAGCGACCTCAAACGGCCCCTGCCATTTCGACATTAATTTAGAGCTCGATGTCGGGAGTAATACAAGCACTTTCTCTCCCGGTGTGAATTTGCGTAGTCTCGTACCCCTGTTATACGACCGGCTTTGGCGGTCCTGGGCTTGCAACAAATTCTCCCTAGATAGCCGCCCCAAGGTGTGGAGTTTTGTTCGCAAGTCCAGCACATATTGAATTTCGTTTTTGGCCAAAGAAGGCCCCTCCTCCCAAGTTTCTCGTAGGACGTCCAGCACCCCACGGGGCTGTCGTCCGTAGAGAAGCTCGAAGGGGGAAAACCCCGTGGAGGCTTGCGGGACCTCTCGCACAGCGAATAAGAGGGGTTCTAACCACAGATCCCAATTTTTGGCGTCTTCCTGTACGAATTTACGGATCATGGATTTAAGAGTGCGATTAAATCGTTCGACCAAGCCGTCTGTTTGTGGGTGATAGACGCTTGTCCGAATCGATTTGATGCCCAATAACCCGTATAATTCGCTTAACGTGCGTGACATAAACGCCGTGCCTTGATCAGTGAGGATTTCCTTCGGAATCCCCACTCGGGAGATTAAACGAAACAGTGCGTCCGCAACACTCTTCGCCGAGATGTTGCGGAGAGCCACTGCTTCCGGATATCGTGTTGCGTAGTCCACGATAACTAGCGCAAAACGATGTCCGCGTGCGGATCGCTCTAATGGCCCGATGAGGTCCATCGCAATTCTCTCGAAGGGGACCTGCATTAATGGAAGGGGGCGCAATGGCGCTTTTGGGGAGGCCAGGGGATTCACCAACTGACATTCAGGACAAGACGCGCACCACCTGCGCACATTGTCGTGAATGCCTGGCCAAAAAAATCGGGTCATTAAACGATTCAGCGTGGCCGCCTGTCCCAGGTGGCCCGCCATTGGGTTAGAGTGAGCCGCCTGGAAAAGCATTTCCCGGCGGCTCTTTGGTACTAACAACTGGGTTGTATCCACTTTTGTCTGAGCGTCTTGGGTCACTCGATACAACCTATCCTTAATTATGGCAAAATAAGGATACGTGACGGGCAAGGCGGGTTGAAGGGACTGACCGTCGATAGTGCGGACCTGTTGGAAAGCATGTTTTAGAGTCTCATCTTGGGACTGCTCCAGAGGGAAGTCATCGCGGTCCGAGAGAATCAGTCTCTCGACCCCGCTCGTTTCCTCTGAAGCGGTTCCCGAGGGCCCCGCATCAGTCTCGCCAACCTGCACTCGCATCGCCCCGTTCCTAGCCTTGTTCTCCCAAGCGGCATCCGCGCATAACGACCCCAATAATGCCGGAAAGGCGGGCCAATTTGTCCCCAGAATTAGCGGATGCCGAAGGTGGGGACTAACCGCCACCTCAACACTATGATTTTCTCCCCTAAACTGTATCGTGACTGGGACAACCGGATATTCCACCACATCCCCGTGCACACACCGCACCTTAACCATGCGGCTTGTATCCAATGCCCCCGGTTGCATCAGGCTTTGATGGATCGAGGTTTGGTTACAGCCGGAATCCACCAAGGCCTGATATGTACCCCCCTTGATACTCACAGGAATTTGGTACTCTCCTGCTTGATCAGGGGTGGTCCGCTGGAAGTCCGGGACCCGGATCATTGTCCCGACGTCCATCATCGGACATCGGTCCACAAAATGGTCCGGGTCGCCGCACCGCCAGCAGGCCAGCCCAGGCCTGCCCGCCGCCCCTGCGGCGGGGAGTGGATTGGAAAATGAGCGCGGAGGGGGGGTGGAACCGGAACCGTTATCCCCGCCCGACCCCAGCAGCCCCGCCCCCCTGGGCGGGGCCCTCGAACTCCCGTATTGCCCTGGGCCCATTCCACCCCGACCTCTGGGGGGAATACGAGGGGGCCCTGGAGGGCGGGACCTAGGGAGAGGGACAGGGCGAGAAGGAGAGACAGAGGGGGGAGAGAGAGAGGGAGAAGTTAGTAGGGGCTCGCCGACCCCCGGGCACGCCACCAGATGGTCCTCCGCCAGGTTGATGGCCGTCGTCAGCGACGTGGGCCGGTGGCACTGGACCCACTCGGCGGTCTTCCTGGGGAGCCGAGCGATGAACTGCTCCAGTACCACCAGATCGACGATGTGGTCCACGTCGCTTCCACCGGCCAATAGCCATTTGCGGCACTCGTCCCGGAGCTGTTGGGCCATCGCGAAGGGCCGACCGGCCTCACCCCACGCCAGCGAGCGGAACCGCTGTCGATGCTGCTCGGGGGTCCGGCCGACCCGCTGGATGATGGCCCTCTTTAGGTCTTCATAATCCAGGAGGTTCGCCACCGGCAGTTGTTGAGCGGCCGCCTGGGCTTCTCCCGTGAGCAGTGGTATGAGGCGCACCGGCCACTGTGCCCGGGGCCACCCGCAGGCCTCCGCTGCCTTCTGGAACAGTTCGATGAAGGCCTCGGGATCGTCCTGTGGCCCCATCTTATGTAGGGGCACGTGGACCGGTGCGCTGGCGAGCCCGGCGGCTTCGGTGCAAACCTCCCGGGCTGTCCAGCTCCGGAACCTCTCGCGGTCCTCTTGCTGGCCGCGGACGATGGCCTCGAAACGGCGCTCCTGGTCCGCCCGCAGGTCCAGCATGGACTGGTGTTGTTCCTGGTGGAGGGCCGCGAGAGCGGTGATGATGTCCGCAAACGGCGTGGCGGAGGGCGTTGGTGTTGTCATGGCGGCGGCGCGGTCCTACTTCCTTCCCGGGTTTCGGCACCACTGTAGTAAGTTCGATAATGGAAGGAAGGAAGAGGACACGGGGGTCGGCTGGACGGTTGATACTTTCTTTATTTATAACTCAAAACTTGTAATAAACTTCACAACACACACTGCGGTGTGGATTCTCATAGACGCTCGATTACTTCCGGGTCGGCACTTCCGGCTTCCGGTAACTCAGTCTCTGTGCGCTCGTATCAACCGTCCGATCTCTCTCTCCTTGATCTCCGGTTCCACCGAGGTTTTATTCCCTCTCCGCGCTCATTACTAGAACAAGAGACAGGTGTTATTAATCTGCTTCCAATCCACTCACTTACCGCTTGTCCCGCGGCTCTCTCTCCCGCTGCAGACCTCGCTGAACCACGCCCCCCTTGCCACAGTTGTGTTGTGAGTTTTAGCAGTGTGTTTCTGTATTTGGTTGTGTTTTGAGTATTAGCAGTGCATTTCTTTATTTGGTTGTGTTGTGGGTATTACCAGTGTGTTTCTGTATTTGGTTGTGTTGTGAGTATTAGCAGTGTGTTTCTGTATTTGGTTGTGTTTTGAGTATTAGCAGTGTGTTTCTGTATTTGGTTGTGTTGTGAGTATTAGCAGTGTGTTTCTGTATTTGGTTGTGTTGTGAGTATTTGCAGACGTTTCTGTATTTGGTTGTGTTGTGAGTATTAGCAGTGTGTTTCTGTATTTGGTTGTGTTGTGAGTATTAGCAGTATGTTTCTGTATTTGGTTGTGTTGTGAGTATTTGCAGACGTTTCTGTATTTGGTTGTGTTGTGAGTATTAGCAGTGTGTTTCTGTATTTGGTTGTGTTGTGAGTATTAGCAGTGTGTTTCTGTATTTGGTTGTGTTGTGAGTATTTGCAGACGTTTCTGTATTTGGTTGTGTTGTGAGTATTAGCAGTGTGTTTCTGTATTTGGTTGTGTTGTGAGTATTAGCAGTATGTTTCTGTATTTGGTTGTGTTGTGAGTATTAGCAGTGTGTTTCTGTATTTGGTTGTGTTTTAAGTATTAGCAGTGTGTTTCTGTATTTGGTTGTGTTGTGAGTATTAGCAGTGTGTTTCTGTATTTGGTTGTGTGTGAGTATTAGCAGTGTGTTTCTGTATTTGGTTGTGTTGTGAGTATTAGCAGTGTGTTTCTGTATTTGGTTGTGTTGTGAGTATTAGCAGTGTGTTTCTGTATTTGGTTGTGTTTTAAGTATTAGCAGTGTGTTTCTGTATTTGGTTGTGTTGTGAGTATTAGCAGTGTGTTTCTGTATTTGGTTGTGTTTTAAGTATTAGCAGTGTGTTTCTGTATTTGGTTGTGTTTTGAGTATTAGCAGTGTGTTTCTGTATTTGGTTGTGTTGTGAGTATTAGCAGATGTTTCTGTATTTGGTTGTGTTTTGAGTATTAGCAGTGTGTTTCTGTATTTAGTTGTGTTTTTAGTATTAGCAGTGTGTTTCTGTATTTGGTTGTTTTGTGAGTATTAGCAGGCGTTTCTGTATTTGGTTGTGTTGTGAGTTTTAGCAGTGTGTTTCTGTATTTGGTTGTGTTTTGAGTATTAGCAGTGCATTTCTTTATTTGGTTGTGTTGTGAGTATTAGCAGTGTGTTTCTGTATTTGGTTGTGTTTTAAGTATTAGCAGTGTGTTTCTGTATTTGGTTGTGTTTTGAGTATTAGCAGTGTGTTTCTGTATTTGGTTGTGTTGTGAATATAAGCAGTGTGTTTCTGTATTTGGTTGTGTTGTGAGTATTTGCAGATGTTTCTGTATTTGGTTGTGTTTTGAGTATTAGCAGTGTGTTTCTGTATTTAGTTGTGTTTTTAGTATTAGCAGTGTGTTTCTGTATTTGGTTGTGTTGTGAGTTTTAGCAGTGTGTTTCTGTATTTGGTTGTGTTTTGAGTATTAGCAGTGCATTTCTTTATTTGGTTGTGTTGTGGGTATTAGCAGTGTGTTTCTGTATTTGGTTGTGTTTTGAGTATTAGCAGTGTGTTTCTGTATTTGGTTGTGTTGTGAGTATTAGCAGTGTGTTTCTGTATTTGGTTGTGTTGTGAGTATTAGCAGTGTGTTTCTGTATTTGGTTGTGTTTTAAGTATTAGCAGTGTGTTTCTGTATTTGGTTGTGTTGTGAGTATTAGCAGTGTGTTTCTGTATTTGGTTGTGTTGTGAGTATTAGCAGTGTGTTTCTGTATTTGGTTGTGTTTTAAGTATTAGCAGTGTGTTTCTGTATTTGGTTGTGTTGTGAGTATTAGCAGTGTGTTTCTGTATTTGGTTGTGTTGTGAGTATTAGCAGTGTGTTTCTGTATTTGGTTGTGTTGTGAGTATTAGCAGTGTGTTTCTGTATTTGGTTGTGTTGTGAGTATTAGCAGTGTGTTTCTGTATTTGGTTGTGTGTGAGTATTAGCAGTGTGTTTCTGTATTTGGTTGTGTTTTAAGTATTAGCAGTGTGTTTCTGTATTTGGTTGTGTTTTGAGTATTAGCAGTGTGTTTCTGTATTTGGTTGTGTTGTGAATATAAGCAGTGTGTTTCTGTATTTGGTTGTGTTGTGAGTATTAGCAGACGTTTCTGTATTTGGTTGTGTTTTGAGTATTAGCAGTGTGTTTCTGTATTTGGTTGTGTTTTGAGCATTAGCAGTGTGTTTCTGTATTTGGTTGTGTTGTGAGTATTTGCAGACGTTTCTGTATTTGGTTGTGTTTTGAGTATTAGCAGTGTGTTTATGTATTTGGTTGTGTGTGAGTATTAGCAGTGTGTTTCTGTATTTGGTTGTGTTTTGAGTATTAGCAGTGTGTTTCTGTATTTGGTTGTGTTTTGAGTATTAGCAGTGTGTTTCTGTATTTGGTTGTGTTGTGAGTTTTAGCAGTGTGTTTCTGTATTTGGTTGTGTTTTGAGTATTAGCAGTGTGTTTCTGTAATTGGTTGTGTTGTGAGTATTTGCAGGCATATCTGTATTTGGTTGTTTTGAGCATTAGAAGGGCCTTTTTGTATTTGGTTGTGTTGTAAGTATTTGCACACATTTCTGTTTTTAATTGTTTTGTGAGTTTTACCAGAGCGTTTATGCATTTGGTTGCATTGTGAGCATTATCAGTGCATTTCTGTCTTTGGTTTTGTTGGGAGTATTAGCAGTGCGTTTCTGTATTTGGTTGTGTTGGGAGTATTACCAGTACATTTCTGTATTTGGTTGTGTTGTGAGTATTACCAGTACATTTCTGTATTTGGTTGTGTTGTGAGTATTAGCAGGGCATTTCTGTATTCCAGTTGAAGCTTCATATTTTACTTTTAAACTGTGAAACTTGGCCCCATTTTCTTCTAAGTGCCTCATTGTAACCTCCATTCCTGCTTTGCTCTTTATGCCACAAGGGCTATCAGCTGAGATTAACATGTATTGAAGAATATTGCTTTATCATTAGAGTCTACTGTATGGAGTTGCATTGATGGTCTTACACTTTCAATTCTACACCCATGAAAACTCAAAAAATCTATTCAAGATTTGTAAAGCTGAAAAATACTGAAACATTTTTCACAGTGTAACTTATGGGTCCTTGAGGCAAATTTGTTCCCCATGAGTTAAAGAACTCTCATGTGAAAATTTAAGTCTCTAGCTCAAATCGGGTAGGGCCTGACGTTCTGTCAGTTGCTAGGCAACCATACATCCCAACTACACCAGAATGACATAAAATGCAATTAGCCACATACCCTTCATGCATGCCAAGTTTGTTGAGTTTCTACCATAGGGATAAAAAGTTA